>NW_015641045.1:49042-51483 GCF_001515625.1 Sinocyclocheilus rhinocerous | reverse complement strand
TGTGTGTGTCTGTGTGTGTGTGTGTGTGTGTGTGTGTTTTTGTTGATGCAGGTCAACAGCTGACGCTGAGCGGCAGTCAGACACCCGTCACTCCTCAGACGGGTTTCCCAGCTTACGGCTTCGCTCCTCCGGTGTACGGCTTCAACCTTCAGCCTTGAATTTTCCCGCTAGGAATTCTGGGAAATGTGTGCCTGTGCTGCATTCAGGAAGCATGACAAAGCATCTCTGCAATCAAACGAACATCCAGCGCTCCTTACATACGTGTGTTGTGTTCACCGCACAACAAGCTGCTCGTTAACTTATGTTTCATTTGAAATTGATCAGATCGCACTGATGACGAGAGGAAAGACTCTAGACCCAAACAAACAACACTCTTAAAAATAAAAGTGCTTCACGGCGCCATAGAAGAACCTTTTTTGTCTAAATGGTTGCATAAAGAACCTTTAACATCTGAAGAACCTCTTTGGTTCTTTGTGGCGAAAGAAGGTTCTTCAGATTATAAAAAGGTAAGAGATCCTTCTTTAAAGAACCTTTGACTGAATGCTTCTTTGTGGAACCAAAAATGGTTCTTCTATGCCTATGGCATCGCTGTGAAGCACCTTTTAAGCAGCTTTATTTTTAAGAGTGTACTGTAATTAGGGTGAATGGTACGATATTTGTAGCGACAGACTAATTTCTTGGTTCTTTTGTCCATTCTTATCTGTTTTAAATCATTTGATTCTGCAAGTATTAACTTTTTGTTTACATTTCAGGCGTACTAAATTTCAGTTTTACAATGTGAAGATCAACCGGACGTCTGTTTATTTAACGCTAGGTCGATGTAGCTGTTAACTTGCGCATGATTATTGAGGCTTTTTCTGGTGCTGTTCATCATCTGTATTACTGCAAGCCATATGCACTGTCTATAGTGTAATGTTGTAGTCAAAAGATACATTATTTTTTAGGAAAACAATATGCATAAAATACAAGAAGTGATTGGGTTTCTCCGTGTGTAGCGGCTCCTTAGACTGAAGAGTTAAATACATAGACAGAGAATAAAGTTTACATGTGCTGTTTACATGTGTCTCATGTTGTTCCTGTTTAATGTGGGTTTTTTGTGTTTTTCCTGCATGTTCATGTCTGGGTTCTTGCTCAATTTTTAACAAAACTTAGTGTAGCAGAGAGATCACTGATAAAAGTACATTTGGGATTAGTTTTGTTTTCAGTATCACTCTAGTGGCAGAGATACAATGCATTCAGTGATTAGGTTTCTAAAAAGTAATTTTATATTCCCAATTTCATATTCCCTAGTATAGTGATGGAATCAGAATATGTATTTCTACAATACTTCATAGAAACTATGTCCCAACAAATCTATAATCCAAAAAACTATGGTAGCACTGTAGTACGTTCAAAAAAAACACGGTGTTACCATGTTTTTTCTTTTAGTTAAATTTAGTGCATAATATACAGTAACAGTAATTAAAAAAACAACAACAATAAAAGCTCATTCTGATTCAGTAGCTCCTTTATATTATTACACTAGAGTTTTAACAGATTTTACAGATTATTTATTTTCATGTAACTTTGATGTATGGAGGCCCAAACCTGCAAAAATTAAAGGCACAATATGTAAGATTTTTTTATTAAAATATCCAAAAACCACTAGAACAGTGTTATATATTTTGCTGACTTGTGTACTTACATTATCCCAAATGTTTCGAAGAATGTTTAAATCCAGAGAAATAAGCAATTTTAACTAGTGACACGGACCGTGTCCATAGTGTCACTGTGTCGTCTGCCAATGACGTCATACACCCTCGATTTCCGGTTTTGTTTTGTAGAAAACATGGAAACACCAAAGACGCTTTAATATGTTGTGTGTTTTAATAGACCGGTGACGACCGCACAGAGTAGCATTATAACAGACCGTTCAAATGTATCTCGTATGATAAAACAGCGCTGCTTTACCCCACACACGCACGACCGGAAGCAGCGGAAGCGTTCGACTGGCATAATAAAAGCTCCGCTGCTTTCGAGCCGTGTGTTGCGCTGGTTCAGCACCTCGTTTCACTTCGACGGCTTTCAGCCTCACCCTGCTTCATTCTACTAAATCAATCATTCATTAGCTCATCCATGAACATGATTTCTGCCCGAGTCCCGTCGGATTGCATCGGTCACACTCGGTCATCAAACTACGCCTTTGTCTCTTTGTTTATTTTGAGCACGCGCCCTCTAGCGGCGAAAATGACATATTGTGCCTTTAAATTAAACTTAATTACATTTAAAAAACAATAAATAAAAAAAAATCTCATTGAAAATAAATGAATTAATTAATAAAAATAATAATAAGAAGAAGAAAATAAAGGTATAAATGACTTGACAGAACAAATTTAATTAAATGTAGTCCTAAATTTATTTTTGTATTTTTCCTTTATTATTTTCTGTATTTATTCTTAACT
>NW_015641045.1:42850-49032 GCF_001515625.1 Sinocyclocheilus rhinocerous | reverse complement strand
GTTTGGTTTCTGGAGGGCGTGACGCCGAAAGTGAGTGAGTGAGAGAGAGAGAGATGCGAGCCACGCCCCTGTGTGCCGATCTGACTGCTGATTGGCTGAGCGCAGTCTCATGTCATCAGTCTATGATCGGCGGCTCGCGCGCTGCTCGCAGATGAAACGGCGCTGTGTTCGTGAGGAGCTGACTGAAGATGAAGAGCAAAGCCAAACTCACCCATCCTGGAAAAGCCATCCTGGCAGGTCAGTTTATACACATAACTAACACATAAACACCAAAACCTCAGAGAGAATCCAGAACTGAAGTTTTCACGTCACATCTGAGGTGAATCGTATTCATTTCTGAACTCTGAATGTCTGTCTATCTATCTATCTATCTATCTATCTATCTATCTATCTGTCTGTCTATCTATCTGTCTGTCTGTCTGTCTTGTCTGTCTGTCATCTAAATCATCTAATGATTTATCAGTTCAGGTATATATCATTATCTGGTGAGCCAACAACAGTATTCACAGGTAAAATGTATTATATATATATATATATATATAAAGATATAAAAAATATTTTTGTAAAATCAACAGTTTTGACTTATTGTATGAGCAATGCTCAAAGTTGTCAAAAACTCTGATAAACCATCGGCTAATGAACCATATTCGCAGAACAATTGTTTATTCTTCAGAATTATTAATCATATTTATAAATGTAGGCCTTACTATTTATTGCACATCTGTGTCTTTTATCACAATACTCATGCTGCTGCTTTATGAAAGCAATAAGCAACTCAAGGCCTTATTTTTTGCACCGAGTAATGATGGTCTTAGAATAGATTGAGAGCAATTATAAAGTAGGTTTGGTCATTACGATCTCTCTCTTACCTGTCTGTGTGAACTACCGTCTGGAAACTGTTCATCTGAAACCAAATGACAGGTTTTAATGGCTGTGATATTTTCTTTCTATATAAGCTTGTGCTGCTCCACCCGTCTGTAATTACACAAACCAGCCTTCAGATGGAAATGCCACGTCTTATTATATATATATATGTATATTACGAAGGGCCAAATTACTTAAAATTAAATCATTAAATAAATGTTGAAATATATGAATAAATCGTTAAATACATAATCATAATTAAATATTCATTCATCAAGCCATCCATCTGTTCATCCATTTATTTATTTATATTTAAATATTTATTTACTTATGCATTTATTTATGTATTTAATTATTAAATCATGTATTTAACGATTTATTTATATTTCAACATTTATTTAATAATTATTTATACATATATATATATATATATATGTGTGTGTGTGTGTGGAACAAGTGCTTTCAAACAGCTTTTTCTGTTTGTATGATACATTTGTACTTTTCATTCAAACTAAGATTAAAAAGCTCTTTTGTTTGGGACGGTTCTGGAAGTTCAGGCAGTTCAGGTCGGTTTAGTCCTGTACGGAGTGTTTGTGTTGTTTTCACGTGTGTTGTACGAGTGTGTTGTGCTTTCAGCTGCTGGACTCTGTATTGTTTTGTATTGTTGAGCAGCTCTGGTTTACTGTCACACAAACCCATCAGTGATCTGGAAACATTTCACACGCTACACACACGGCATTCCAGAGCAGTTTTCCATAGTCACATGTGTAGTGAGATTACAGCGTCTGACAGGAGAACGTGTTCACATGTAGGATCTCCTGTCATGGCGCTTTTTAAGGGAACATTCAGGGCGGTGTGATGTAGGTTGAACTCTGTGATATGCTGTTGGTTAGCACAGAAATTCATTTTGCCCCTCACTTTACATTTACATTTATGCATTTAGCAGACACTTTTATCTAGAGCGACTTACAATAAAGAGCAGGAACAGTCACTTGCTCTTCTTCTGCCACTTTGTCATATTTACAGTAATGCACGTTGCATCAGGATGAATGATATATGAAAATATATAACAACAACACTGAAACGTTCAGTCTATTCAGCAACCTTTGATTCATTCCAGTGAGTCAGTTCAAATTGTCAATCGAATCAAACAGTGATTCAACAATTCATTTGCATGGTTCATTTTTGTACTTCTTTCTATATTTTTTGTTTTGTATTTTCTGTATTTTTGTGTTCATTTACTAGAGCAAAAACATGTCTTGATTATTTTAAATAGATTTGAACTGTTTTAGTTCTAGTCTTTTCAGTTTACTTGGATAGAATGACATAAATATTGATACACTGTAAATGTGCATTATATTCAAAAGATCACTAGTGAAATTGCCATATATATATATATATATAAATTTGTTACTTTAAATAAAATAATTTGCTATTTAATTAAAACTATATATGAAAAAATATTTTAAAAAGTAAACTGAAAGAAAATATATAATATAAATAATAACATTTTTTTTTATAAATATTTATAAATGATAAAATAATAATAATATAAATAGAAAATTATTATAAATAAAATATATAAATACAATCTTATTTCAACATTTCTCATTTTCCTTTAACTTGAAGTACTAAAAAGACTAAAACTAATAAATAAAAACATTATAAAAACTATATAGGCATAAATCAAAAGAATATAATAATAATAACTAAAGCAAAAACATAAAAATACAAAAATAAAAACTAATAGTATATATCAGTTATAGTAAAATAACACTTAAATTGCTTCTGTTTTATTTTTACAATATTTTAAATGTGCTCTCAGATGTTTGAACCCTGCTGTATATTGAAGTCTGTCAGAAGGCTCAAATATATTGAGATATATTGTTCAGATATTTCATGCAGCCGTGTTATTGTGATGGGTCGGTCGCCTGCAGGCGCTTCTTCTCGCCGGGAGGCTGCAATTAAGCTCAGCGAGTGCTCGTCTCCTCTCTGAGGCCGAGGGTTTGTCACCGCTCCGCTCATCAGCGTCTCTACCCTTCATTCACAATCACTTCTTCTTCCGTCTGCCTCTGTTTTCCTGTCTGTCCTGTTGATTTCGTCTGTCTCTCCACCTGAGAGTCGCTCACGAGTCGACGGCTCGAGGCCCTCGAGCAGATCAAACATCATGTTTTAATAGAGCCGTAATGTCGTCGTTTGCTTTCTCAAGAAACATGAAAGGAATTATTCATCTGTCAACTGCCTTTAATGTAACGCCAAAATCCAGAAACACATTCCTCTGGCGGGAATCACCACATCTCATTAAAACAGCGACTTACAGTAAAGATTATTAAAAGTGAGCATTCTGACATTATCTGTATCACTTTATTTCTTCCGTGGATGCAAAAGTTTTCCATATAATGAAAGCATGTGCAGGGCTGGTAAGCTCCAGAAAGCAAACATAAAAATGTTCAAAAAACAAAACAAACAAAAAAACACAAAAGTAGTCCATATATTAGTGAATAAGCCAGCATATAACTATAACTTAGTGCACAAGTCTTATGGACTATTGTTATGATATTTTTATGGTATTTTCTCTGCTATTTTTTTTACCTCAACAGCATCCTTCCTAATTCACTTTCATTGTACTGAAAAGAGCAGCATGGACTTTCTTCAAAGCATCTTCTATTGTGCTGCATTGAAGAAAGAAAGTACAGGTTTTGTACTGACACGTGAATGAGTAAATGATGAAACTTTAGTGCAAACTAACATTTTTAACCAAACATATCAGGAGATTTTGACAATTATTGTAGATTGTAGATCTTGTGTGAATGCTGAGAGCTTGTGTTTTATTGATGTGGTGTGTTTGGTTAAGGTGTGTGTGTGTGTGTGTGTGTTTTGACTGATATTCCAATGCAGCAGGTTATTACAGAAACACACTCAGAGTGCTGACTGATTTCTGCGCTCGTGTAAATCAGTCGTGTTTCACTGGCAGGCCTCAGATGTGGCGTCTGTGGTAATTTCCTGCCGTTCGCTCTGTTTCTGTTTCCACACGCTGACGTGAGCGCGTCAGAGAGCTTGTAAAGGCCTTTAGCTTGATTTATGATGCTTCTGGGTGAAGCAACCAGCAGTAGCTCATGGGGTTATTGATTAGCTGCTTTAGCAGCTCTGTGTGTGTGTGTGTGTGTGTGTGTGCGTGTGTGTGCGTGTGTGTGTGTGTGTGTGTGTGTGTGTGCGTGTGTGTGCGTGCGTGTGTGTGTGTGTGTGAGAGAGAGAGAGATTTTAAAACACCCTCATTCCAAACAGGTCTCAGTGTGTAAGAAAAAATATTTAGTAACAATTTATAATAAGGTTGCATTAGTTAGAGTTAGTTAATGCATGAACTAACATTAAATAACAATGAGCAATACATTTGTTATTTATTAATCTTTGTTAAAGGAATGTACTCATCCTCAGGCCATCTAAGATGTAGATTAGTTTGTTTCTTCATCAGATTTGGAGAAATGTAGCATTGCATCAGTGTCTCAGCAATGGATGCTCTGCAGTGAATGGGTGCCGTCAGAATGAGAGTCTGAGAGTCAGCTGATAAAAACATCATAATAATCCACAAGTAATCCACAGCACTCCAGTCCATCAGTTAACATCTGGAGAAGACAAAAGCTGTGCGTTTGTAAGAAACAAATCCATTATTAAGATATTTTTAACTTTAAACCGTTTAAAAAAATTAATGATTTAGAAGAATTTTTCATTGTTAGTTCTAATGTTGACAAATGGAACCTTATTGTAAAGTGCAATAGCAAAAAAAAAACATTGATCTAAAGCAAGAAAGTGGAAAGGAAAATAGAAAAGGGACAGTGAGTGAGATGGATGTAGTGTTTTGCCCTCAGCCATGTTGTGTAGCTCATATATTTCAGTTTGTGCCAGTGAGATGTGTGAGGTGAGGTGTGTGTGTGTGTGTGTGTGTGTGTGTGTGTCAGGATGTGCTCCGTCAGTGACACCATGAACAATAACCAGAGCAGTGTAACGTTAACTAGTCACAGCAGTCTGATTCAGATCGCTGTCACATGTTTGTTGTGTTTTTCATGCGATGTGAAGCTGCGTCTGAGTGACCTGCGGTTTGACCTGCTCAAGCAAGAGTGAAGTGAATCAGACCTGTAGGAGGGGTGTGTGTGTGTGTGTGTGTGTGTGAGAGTGTGTGTTAGAGTGTGTGTGTGTGTCGTGCAGCGGGTCAGGGATGGGCTAATGGTCTCTCCGAACGTCCCCGTGGGCAGATGAGCTATTACAATTAGAGAGATGAGAGAGGATCGTTGCTCTTATTTCATCCTGTCTGATGCATCTGTATGAACTGATCGTGGCTGATTTTAAGGCTGTAAAAACAAGGCCTTAAAAATCATCTTTAAAAACACAGATTATTTTAATTATCTGTATACCGTAATAATACCCAGTGTATCAAACATTCATTTCTCATTTAAAAATATATAATATATTTGTTATCGTAAAAACTTTTATTCTGAAAGATATTAATACTTTTATTCAAGGATGCATTAAATTGATCAAAAGTGACAGTAACAACATTTATATTAATGTTACAAATGATTTCTATTTTAAATAAATTCTGTTCTTTTGAACTTTCTATTCACCAAAGAATCCTGAAAAACAACTGTTTTCAACATTGATAATAATCAGAAATGTTTCTTGAGCAGCAAATCAGCATATTAGAATGATTTCTGAAGATCATGTGACACTGAAGACTGCAGTAATGATGCTGAAAATACAGCTTTGATCACAGAAATAAATTACAGTTTAACAGATGTTCACATGGAAAATTGTTATTTTAAATTGTAATAATGTTTTACTGTTTTTACTTTATTTTGATCAAATAAATGCAGCCTTGGTGAGCAGAAGAGACATGAAAACATTAAAAAATTTTAACGACTGATCTTTTTATCAGTCATATTATCTACAATTCTACATAAATTATCTGAAATATTTTCTACATAAATCATACCTAAATGATTGACTTGAACCAAATCATGATCAGAGTATAGATTTCATGATCTGCTGCTTCATGTGGTTATGAAAGAAACATAATCTAATCAAAATGTTGCCACTGTGTGTGTTTTGAGTGTGTTCATGTTTATCTGATCTTTCGTCTGCAGGTGGAATCGCAGGTGGCATTGAAATCTGCATCACGTTTCCTACAGAGTATGTGAAGACTCAACTACAGTTAGACGAGAAAGCCAATCCACCCCGTTACAGAGGCATCAGTGAGTACAAACACACACACACACACACTCTCTCGCTCTCTCACACACACACACACACACACACACACACAC
>NW_015641045.1:39054-41575 GCF_001515625.1 Sinocyclocheilus rhinocerous | reverse complement strand
CACACACACACACAGTCTCTCTCACACACACACACACGCACTCACACACACACACACACGCACTCACACACACACACACACACTCACGAGTGACGTTCACATCCTCTTTGGAGTTAATTAGTGAAACTCTCCGGGCCAGAACTGATTCCAACCTGCTGCTGCTGCTGCGCTCTGAAAGTAAACAAACTTATCTTCCCTCGCTCTCTCTCTCCATCTCTCCCTCCCTCTCTCTCTCTCTCTCTCTGGCTGAAGCTCAGAGAACATTTTAACAAGCCTTCTGTTGATTTAGCAGACAGACTGACAGCTGCTCTTAGTTGCACATCTCTAATACCCAGATGATGCTCTGTGTTATTTTAGTATTATTGATGTATCATTGAGTTTTTCTTAATATTTTGAATGAGATTTTTTTATATGTTTTCTGTTTGCACTTTAATTTTATTCAGAGTTTTAGCAATTTTGTTGTTTTTATAATTTTTATTATTATTTTTAAATACGTGTATATACTTTTTGTACATTTTGTTCATTAGTTTTAGTTATTTTAGTCCTTCAAGTTAAAACTACAGTAAATGAAAATGATTTTATTTGAGCCAGTTTTTATTTTATTTTATTTAAGCCAGTTTTATTGTATTTTATTTTTAGTTAATGTTGATTTTATTTTAAGTAATAAAAATGATTTTTTTTATGCTATTAGGGTTTTTAATTTTTTAATTTCAGTTTTAGTTATTTAGTTTTAGTTATATTAGTACTTCAAATTAAACTAAATGAAAATGGGAAATGTTGCCTTGGCAACTAGCTGAAATAAAATGTTAAAAAGTTTCAGTATTTTATTTTATTTGATTTAATGCTTATTTTATTTCATATAATTAATTTTTTATTGTTTTAGTTTTAGTTAACTATTATAACCCTGGCTCTGTGTCAATTAAAAGTGTACTATTTATTAAAATGTGTTATTAATATCAATACCATTAAATTGAATAAAGCTGTTGTCATTAAAGTGTTTTTAAAGCATCACAGTGTACATATATAGTAAAAATAAGTAAGATTTTTATTTTGAAAAAAAATCATACTTTTATTCAGCAAGGTTGCATCAATTTGATCAAAAGTGACAGTAAAGACATTTATAATATTAGAAAATATTTCTATTTCAAATAAATGCTGTTCTTTTGAACGTTCTATTTATCAAAGAATCCTGAAAAATGAAATGTATCACAGTTTCCACAAAAACACTGAACAGCACAACTGTTATAAACATTGATAATAATCAGAAATGTTTCTTGAGCAGCAAATCAGCATATTAGAATGATTTCTGAAGATCATGTGACACTGAAGACTGGAGTAATGATGCTGAAAATACAGTTTTGATCACAGCAATAAATTACAGTTTAACACATATTCACATAGAAAACAGCTATTTTAAATTCTAATAATATTTTACTCTTTTTACTGTATTTTTTATCAAATAAATGCAACCGTGCTGAGCAGAAGAGACCGTGAGATGATGTTGTTATCTTTTCTTCACAGCGGACTGTGTGTCACAGACGGTCCGTCATCATGGAGTTAAAGGTTTATATCGAGGCCTCAGCTCGCTGCTGTATGGATCCATCCCTAAATCTGGTGTCAGGTTTGTTTCTTTGTTTTATTTATAGAGCACAATTAAAACAACACAAAGTTGACCAATGTGCTGTACAATAACAACAGCTCATAAAAATGAGACCAACATCTCAGAAGGAAAAAGATTAATAAGCAAATAAAACAAACATCACAGGAGAGAACGAGAGCCACTATGTTAGATCAGTCTGTTGAGCCAAAAGCGAACTCTAATAAATACATATACAGAACTAACAGGTACATAAACAGAAACTAGCAGATGCATCTTCATGCATACTTGAGCCGAGCTGCCCATCTATTTCAGACAGCTGACATTTAATATGCTGATTGTTTTTGTTGAAGCGTGCAGCTCTTTCTCATTCAGAGGCGGTTTGGTTTCTCCCATGAGTCTGTATGTGTGTGTGTGTGTGTGTGTGTGTGACATGACACAGCAGCAGTGTGTGTCCGGCGCTGTCTGTCAGACTGATGCTCTCTGCTCTCCTGGTCACTGAGGAGAACGACAGAACTGACCTCTGCACACTAAACACACTTCAGCTTCTGCCATTGTTTACTCACCCTGCTGTCGTTCTGAACCATACGACAAAACCAGAAACTCTTCACACTGCTTTCTTTCCACACAGCCACATTTCATAGTGAACATGTCCGTTAACTAGGGCTGGGCGATATAGCTAAAAAATGTATCAACGATATAATGTATCATATCGTTCGGTATCGATAATTATTGAATTTTTTTTTAAAACAGAGCAATAGAAAAAAATGTTTACATTTAACCACTGTATTTTTAAATTAACTCAATTTATTGAGACAAACAACAAATATTTTTTGTTTTAACAGTCAAACAAAATATCTAATTTCTAATGTTTTATATGCAGATTAATAGGTTAAACTTTTGGCTTGTTTCCCGAGGGCGCAA
>NW_015641045.1:0-38871 GCF_001515625.1 Sinocyclocheilus rhinocerous | reverse complement strand
TCATAACATTCAAATGCAAATGTTTATTTTAAATTAGACTAATATTCATTTTTTATTCACAATCTCCTCATCACAGACAGGCACAGCACTCATTTCAGCATGTGTTCGTGTTTGTGTGAGCTGTCTGCGTCACTCAGAGCACGTGCCTGTATTGTGCGCTATATCCAAAAAATTTTTATATCGTTATTGAAGAAAGTTGGGCTAGACTAACAAAACATTCAAATGCAACAACGTCACTTACATCATCATCATCACCGCATCTCGCGCGCTACTGATGACGCTCCCTGACGCACTCCTAACATTCGATTGTACTATTTTTGCATTCAAATGCAAATGTTTATTTTAAATTAGACTAATATTAGTTTTTTATTCACAATCTCCTCATCACAGACAGGCACAGCACTCATTTCAGCATGTGTTCGTGTTTGTGTGAGCTGTCTGCGTCACTCAGAGCACGTGCCTGTATTGTGCGCTATATCCAAAAAATGTTTATATCGTTATTGAAGAAAGTGTACCGTCGATAAATATCGATACCGTTTTATCACCCAGGCCTACCGTTAAGCTCCAAAAACGGGTGATTAAAGCACTGTAAAAGTGTCCTAACGGTAGTCCATATACTTGTGTGCTGTTTTCTAAGCGTTGTTAATTTAGTTTCATTGATTTACTGTTATCCACCTCATTTTTCCCGTAAGAGAGGGCACAGTCATTTGTAAATGTAATGTGTCTGGCTTCCGGTCTCATCCACGTCCAGCTATTTTTAGCTGTACAAAACCGCTCGTTTTGCTGCTTGATATTGCAAACCGGTGTGTCTTACCATATTATTATAATGTATTATCTTAATTATGAACACACTGGTTTGTAGTGCAAACAGTTTTACCGTTTACTGCTCGTTGTTATTCTTCTCGTTATTTCCCTGCAGTGGCTAATGAACCGGAAGTCTCGCCCATAGGCTTATTTCCGCATTGAAGAATAAGGTGGGTAGGTTTTATGAATATTTTAAATTAGTTTTTATTTTTGGATTTTTTAGTTTCATTTTATTTATAGTAATATTGTTGTTTTTGTCATTTTTATTATTATTTTTTAAATATATCTATGTAATTTTGCTATTAGTTTTTAGTTTATTAATATACTGTTATAGTTTTTATTATTAATATTTGAATACATTTTTCTTTTTCTTTTATTTTCCATTTTCTTTTTCATTTAGGTTAGTTTTAGTAATTTTGTTGTTTTTGTTATTTCTATTCGTTTTTTTTTATATATCTATATAATTTTTTATGCTTGTTTGTTTTTTAGTTCATTAATATACTGTTATAGTTTTTATTAATATTTTGCATTGATTTTTATATTTTTGCTTTCATTTTCAATTTAGTGAAAGTTTTAGCAATTTGGTTGGTTTTGCTATTTTTATTAGTTTTAAAAAAAGAACTATATAAGTTTTATATATATATTTTAGTTTTCTTTAGTTAATTAATATACTGTTATAGTTTTTATTAATATTTTTAATTAGTTCTTATTTTTATATATTCCACTTTCATTTTCAAAACTCGTTAGTTTTAGTAATTTTATTGTTTTTGTCATTTTTATTCATTTTTAAAATACATCCATGTAATTTTTATACTTTGTTTTTAAGATATAAGATAATCATAATAGATGCATAAGAAATAAAAAATAAAACAATTTTATTAATATACTAATAATTAATAACCGTTTATTAATATACTGTTATAGTTTATAATTTTTTGTTTTATATTTATATTTGGTTTTTATTTTTATATTTCCCGTTTTCATTTACTTAAAAAAAAAAAAATTCAAATGTATTAAAAACTAGACAGAATTTTCATTTTAAGGAAAACGATTCCTTTAACATGGAGAGAAAACAGGAATAAAATTCTTTCAGGATTCATTCATGCATGAAAGGATGAAAGTGAAACGCGACACAGCAGCCACAGCAGCGGCGTGTCTCGTGGGCTAGACTAACAAAACATTCAAATGCAACAACGTCACCATCATCACCTTAATAGTCCTCAATCATTTAAAATGCTAAAGAATAAATTATTATTTATCAATAATAATAATAATTATTATTATCATTATTTAAATAGGATGTAAATATTTTAATATAATTCAAATTATTCATTTGTGTAATTTAAAATTTTGTTTAATAGTGATTTAAATTTAGTGTATTTTTATTTATTTAGACAAAAATGGTGTCTAATTTAATTTAGTTTCATTTAATTTAATTTATAGCCATTTATCAGTTATCTGCCATAAAATAATTATCAGCTTATCAGTGATGGCCAGAAATAAAATTTTGGTCCATCCACTGGTCCTTTGGGTAAAAAAATAAATTTTATTATTGATAATAGTCAGTATAGAACCAAATAAAAGTTTATTTATCCACCGTATTCCCATAAAAATAGGCGTGGCCATTTGTACATTTTATGGTTCTTGTTTCCGGTCTCATTTTTAGCTGTACAAAACCGCTCGTTTTGCTGCTTGATATTGCAAACCGGTGTGTCTTACCATATTATTTTAATATATTATCTTAATTATGAACACACTGGTTTGTAGTGCAAACAGTTTTACCGTTTACTGCTCGTTGTTATTCTTCTCGTTATTTCCCTGCAGTGGCTAATGAACCGGAAGTCTCGCCCATAGGCTTATTTCCGCATTGAAGAATAAGGTGGGTAGGTTTTATGAATATTTTAAATTAGTTTTTATTTTTGGATTTTTTAGTTTCATTTTATTTATAGTAATATTGTTGTTTTTGTCATTTTTATTATTATTTTTTAAATATATCTATGTAATTTTGCTATTAGTTTTTAGTTTATTAATATACTGTTATAGTTTTTATTATTAATATTTGAATACATTTTTCTTTTTCTTTTATTTTCCATTTTCTTTTTCATTTAGGTTAGTTTTAGTAATTTTGTTGTTTTTGTTATTTCTATTCGTTTTTTTTTATATATCTATATAATTTTTTATGCTTGTTTGTTTTTTAGTTCATTAATATACTGTTATAGTTTTTATTAATATTTTGCATTGATTTTTATATTTTTGCTTTCATTTTCAATTTAGTGAAAGTTTTAGCAATTTGGTTGGTTTTGCTATTTTTATTAGTTTTAAAAAAAGAACTATATAAGTTTTATATATATATTTTAGTTTTCTTTAGTTAATTAATATACTGTTATAGTTTTTATTAATATTTTTAATTAGTTCTTATTTTTATATATTCCACTTTCATTTTCAAAACTCGTTAGTTTTAGTAATTTTATTGTTTTTGTCATTTTTATTCATTTTTAAAATACATCCATGTAATTTTTATACTTTGTTTTTAAGATATAAGATAATCATAATAGATGCATAAGAAATAAAAAATAAAACAATTTTATTAATATACTAATAATTAATAACCGTTTATTAATATACTGTTATAGTTTATAATTTTTTGTTTTATATTTATATTTGGTTTTTATTTTTATATTTCCCGTTTTCATTTACTTAAAAAAAAAAAAATTCAAATGTATTAAAAACTAGACAGAATTTTCATTTTAAGGAAAACGATTCCTTTAACATGGAGAGAAAACAGGAATAAAATTCTTTCAGGATTCATTCATGCATGAAAGGATGAAAGTGAAACGCGTTTCCAGACAATCTTACGTTTCTCATTGTTCTAGTTATTCTGAATCTAATTCATCCAATGCCATTAAAACGACTGATGTAGTCCGGACTGGTTCTGGATCAGCGGTGGTTTAGCAGTGTGTGTCTCTTTAAGTGTGTGCCTTCATCACACTCAGATTGATTATCGTCTTCCTCCTCCTCTTTTCATTAGCTGATTGCACTGGTTTTGCGCAGGTGACCTTGTGTTTGTCCTGCTAATGGATCCAGTGCTGTACGTCTGACACCGACCGCTGGATCCCAGCCCAGATTACATTTACGAGCAGCGTCTTATTTGAATGCAGCTGTGTTTTCCAGAGCGCCGCACCCAGACGTCCATCAGAGACGGAAACCGCTGCGGCTCTGATAGATTCATCAGCCGTTTATATGTGTACAGGTTTTTTTGCATTAGTGCTACAAAATGTGCAGTATGCATATCACTGTAGAACACTGTATCCCACAATGCAATGCACTCAACTTGACCTGGAAGTCATATCAACTGATCATTATTTGATTGGACTAACAAAAGTTAAATTTTTACATAAAATTAGATTTAAAAATTTAACTTTTTTTTTTCACTCAAGGCAAAGACTCTATGCGTTAATTAAAGATGCTAGTTATATCACGTGTTTATTCTACTGTTTGAAATTATTTTTTTGCAGAATACAGTATACTTTTTTTGCATAATCACTATTCAGTGCATACTAGTGTTATTTTAGTATCATTAATAGACTATTATAGTTTTTATTATTAATTATTTTGAATTTGTTTTTATTTTTATATTTTCAGTTTTTATTTTAATTCTAGTTTGAGTATTTTTTTGTGTTTTTTTGTAATTGTTTTAATAGTTTTTGTTTGTTTTTTTTGTGAATATGTCTATATAGTTTTAATATTTTTATTAAATTAGTTATTTTAGTACTAGTTAAACCACATTAAACAACAATGAGAAATGTTGCTTTGGCAATTAGCTAAAGTAAAAGGTTTTTAATATTTTATTTTATCTTAGTTAACAGTTACTTTATTTCAAGTTAATAAATTGTTTTAATTCTTATTGATATCATTAATTTGTTTTTTAATTTTTACATTTTTCAGTTTCATTTCAGTTAGTTTTAGTGATTTTGTTGTTAAAATATATCTACTGTATATGATTTTTATACATTTTTGTTTTAGTTCATTAATATACTGGTATAGTTTTTATTTATATTTTGAACAAGGTTTTATTTTTATTTTAGTTAGTTTTAGTAATTTTGCTGTTTTGTCATTTTTATAATTTTTTAATATATTTTTTCAATTTTTATACATCTTGTTTTAGTTTATTAATATACTGTTATAGTTTTTAATCCATATTTTGAATTAGTTTTTATTTTATATTTTCATTTTAGTTCGTTTTAGTACTTTAGTTTAGTTTTGTCATTTTCATTTTTTTTAAATATCTATAATTTTTATACATTTTTGTTAATAATCTGTTATAGTTTTCATTAGTATTTTGAATGAGTTTTTATTTTTATATTTTCTGTGGTTTATTTCAAGTAACAGAGTTACTGGTTTTAGTTATATTTAATGTTAATAGCCATGGTGCACACTACTTAGTAAGCAGTATGCAAGTATTCCATTCCAAACGCAGCCATTGTGAGCTCGTGCTCCGGCATACTGCTGTTTGAGGCATTTATTAATGCATACTGCATACTGTTTAACAATTTATAAAAAAAAATAGTATGCAATATAGCATATGTTAAGCAGCTGGTTAGTATTCCTTTCTAAACAGCCAGTCTGTCTTGGTTAGTGTGAGTTTCATCCTGTCATGCTGAAAAAGCTGCATGAATAGAGCTGGATGGATGATTTAAAAATTGAATTTGATGGAGAGAGAGAGAGTCAGGATAAATGAATGACGCCGGCGGAGACGTTAAGCAGACAGAAGAGTCGAGGTTCAGGTAGAATGACAGACAGTTTGTGTTCAGCTCTTCTGTTCACTTCAGTGCTATAAATAGCGCTGGACTCTGCTGGACGTCCTGCGGTCGTATCTGTCTTGAGTAACAGAAATAATCGTGGAGCAGGTAATAAAAACACAGGGCTGCTTCCTGCTGCTAATGGACACCTGTGGCCTTCCCGCCGGCGCTGACGCTTCACTGCTGACGCAGCTCGATTCACGAGGAAACGCTTTAAAATAAGCCTCAGATCTGATTCTGAGGACTGTGACTTGAGGCTAATGGTGTGTCTGCATGAATAAAGTCTGTGGAAATGCATGTCTGTGTTTCCTGTGTGTTAATAGGTAATATACAGAGCCAGTGGCTGAATTCAAAACAGCGTACTATTCTTCTTATTTCTGCTATATATAGATATAGCATTATGGTAGTGATGGACTAAATATTATGCGGTAAAAGTAAGTCCCCGTTATTTAATTTAATTTAATTTTTTTTATTGTTTTTTGGTTGAGAACAGAGGAACACCTTACATAACAGAAAAAGAAATAAATAAACAAATATTTAAAAAATATATATAAATTAAAATATAGCAAAGGTTGCCATACATTACACATAAACTTTCAGGAATAACAAAGATTGCCATATGATACATATAAACCCTTACATTATATCAATAAACATTTATATACACTTACAAATGCAATGATTTAAACCACCAAGGAGCTTGTTAACCATTTCCTCCATTTCTCTAACCTCTGTTACTATTGGGAACCAGTCTTCTCTCGTGGGTGGGTCTTCCTTGTACCATTTCCGGGTTATCGCCTGTTTACTTGTTGCCAGTAAAATTTTAAATAAATATTTATCATCTTTTCTGACTTCATCTGGAATATCTCCCAAGTAAAGAACATAAAATGATTTTGGTATATGTAGAGTGAAAATACTAGTAATAGTAGACCGTACGACCTCCCAAAAATGATTCACTTTTGAACATTGCCAAAATATATGTTTTATTTTATTTTTTAAAGACAAATGAAAGAAGTGATATAGCAAACTTTGCATTAGTTAGTATTTATTTTATTTTATTTTATTTTATTTTGCCAAATGAAAGAAGTGATATAGCAAAGTTACTTTAGGAATTATTTTATCTTATTTTACTTTATTTAATTTTGTTTTATTAAGCCAAATGAAAGTAGTGATATAGCAAACTTTGCATTAGTCAGTATTTTATTTTATTTTATTTTATTTTATTTCATTTCATTTCATTTCATTTCAAAGCCAAATGAAAGAAGTGGCATAGCAAACAATTACTTTAGCTATAATTTTTTTAATTAATTTATTGTTTGTATTTATTGCACATTTGTATGACTTGCATTGTTTACCATTATGCTTTCCTCAGAAACAAACGACTGTGTGTGACTTATTGGGGTGCAAAGAAATGATTGATTCATATTGCGTGCTATTTTTTGAAGTGTTAACAGGTTTTTTGGAGAGCGCGTTGAGGTTCAGCATCTGATTAGTTTCCAGCCCTGCAGCAATGCTTTATTCTCTAATGTTTGCTTTCTTCACCTCAGTCTCTGCTTCATTTAAAACACAGTGGTGTGTGATGATGATGATGATGATGATGATGCAGTTACAGTTCTCTGTGTTCCTCTGCAGGTTCGGTGTGTTTGAGATACTCAGTAACCAGATGAAGGACGAGGCTGGGAAGCTGGACAGCACTCGAGGGTTAGTCTGCGGTTTGGGTGCCGGCGTGATGGAGGCCGTCCTGGTCGTCTGTCCCATGGAGACTATAAAGGTGAGGTCAAAGGTCATTCATGTTGAACATTACATTAGCATTGGCATTTATTTCTGCCGCAGTTTTACCGTATGTGCTTCATCTCTCACGTTTCCAGGTGAAATTCATCCATGATCAAACCTCGGCTAATCCCAAATACAGAGGCTTTTTCCACGGAGTGCGAGAGATCGTCAGAACTCAAGGTGAAAAACCTGTTGTTTTGACTGTTTCAGATCATAGTTGTGGGAAAAACTCAGTGTCCTGATTGCAAGGTCTGGCCTGTTGAATTTTCCCCCATGACAAAAGTTTTAAAAGATAGTTGAGACCTTAAAACAATCGTGACAGTCTTCACTTTCTACTTGAGATTATGTAATTTTATTTATTTACTTATTCATTCATTCATTCATTCATTCTCCAAACAATTAGACCTATAAAAGGTGTTTGGTATGCTGGAGCTGTCTTGCTGTTAGGAGCTGCATCCTGTTTATTTATTATTTATTTTTGCATCCTTTTTATTTATTTTATTTTATTTTATTTATTATTTTATTTTATTTTATTTTATTTTATTTTATTTTATTATTTTATTTTATTTTATTTTATTTTATTTTATTTTATTTTATTTTATTTTATTTTATTTTATTTTATTTTATTTTATTTTATTTTATTTTATTTTATTTTATTTTATTTTATTTTATTTTATTTTATTTTATTTTATTTTATTTTATTTTATTTTATTTTATTTTATTTTATTTTATTTTATTTTATTTTATTTTATTTTATTTTATTTTATTCCCTGCTCTTTACTTCAGTCTTTCTGTCAATGCTTTATACTCATCATGATAATGACAGTCTGAATATTATGCATTAAATTTAAGTCACCATTATTTTATTTTATTTGTTTACTTGTCTTTTGCAGGACCATGTGGGGCTTTAATTTTGTTTTAATTTGATTTTAGAAGCTACAAATGAGTCAAATGAAAAAAGTGATCTAGCAAGCATTTGCTTTAGCAATGATTATATTTTATATTTAAGTTTTGTATTATTTTTGCATAGTCTATCATTTGCTCTAGCATGTTTTTCTCAGAAAAAAAAACATTGTATGTCAATTATTGTAAGTATTGAAAAAAATATCAAATGTTTGTTAATCTCAGATTTGTCACTCTTGGTGTAGATTGCAATTCACTGTAAATATGTATTTGCAAATAAGTGATTTAAACATCACCATACTATTATAGTGCATATGATCGGATGTATATAATGTGTGTTTTCCGTGTTGCTCTGTATGTGTCTCTCAGGAATCAGAGGGACGTATCAAGGCCTCACAGCGACCGTCCTCAAACAGGGATCCAATCAGGCGATCCGGTTCTTCATCATGACCTCTCTCAGGAACTGGTACAAGGGTGAGAGTGTGTTTGTGCATCTGCAGTATCACACTCTATATAAAACACTGTGAGCTGCACTGCCCTCTGATGGCAGAGAGAGTCTCATCTCTTCACATTCGGTGTTTTTTGGATGTGTTGTAGGTGACAATCCCAACAAATCCATCCACCCCATGATCACAGGAGCGTTTGGTGCGATTGCAGGAGCGGCGAGTGTGTTTGGAAACACGCCGCTGGACGTCATCAAGACCAGAATGCAGGTGCACAGATCATTTATCAGCTCATCTCAACACAAATCAATCCTGTTATGAGCAGTGAAGCTGTTTATATTGAAAGCACTTGATCTGCTGCATTGAAACACACCTTATTCTTTCTGTTTTTGACTCAATGCACAGCTAATCCAGCCACTTTATTTTCTCTATTATTTTAAATTATTTACAGATGTCATGAATTGATTTCTATGAATTGCATTAATTATGTAATATATATGTGTGTGTGTATGTGTGTGTGTGTAACATCTGACTGCTACACTTGAGCAAATCAAATTAAATTTTATTTATAAAGCACTTTAAAATTAAAATAAATATAAATTAAAATAAAAATACTATACAGTAACACAATATTAGAAGAAAAAAGAAAACAAATAAATATCATATTAGAAAAAATAAATAAATAAAAGAAGCAGCTCATGATATTTATGGTTTCTGGCCCACGAATTTCAGTCCTCATTTGTTTCAAATCATCTGAGATTGTAGCACTATGTATGAAATTAATTTGCTATTATAAAATAAAAAGTTTTTTTAAGGTGAAGTGTATACTACTGTAGAGTATTTCTGTTGAAAATGAAGTTTTAATGAAAATGTTTTTTTTTTAGGGTTTGGAGGCTCATAAGTATAAAAGCACAATGGATTGTGCCATGAAGATCATGCGGCATGAAGGACCAGCGGCGTAAGTGTGTGTGAGTGTGCGTGAGTGTGTGTGTGAGTGTGTGTGTGTGTGAGTGTGTGTGTGGTGTGCACAAAAAAAGCAGCTTAATAAACATACTAAATAATGTCCTAATGAAAATGTACAAATGCAGAAAGGTGTGTGTGGCAGGGTTAATATCATTAAATAATATTAAAACAAAAACCATTTTAAAAATTACATTATTTGAAATCAAATAAGCATTAACTGAAATTAAATAATTATTTGAAAAATTATCCAAAAAAATTATTATAAATTATTTCAGCTAGTTGCCAAGGCAAAATGTCTCATTTTTTTAAGTTGAAATACTAAAATAACTAGAACTAAATAAAATAAAACTTTATAAAAACTATAGACATATTTAAAATAAAAACAAAACTACTAAAAATGACAAAAACACACATTGAAATTACTAAAACTTTGACTAAAATTAAAATGTAAACAGACAAAATATAAAATGAAATCTCTATATAAATATATATTTAAAACATTAACAAAAATTATAATAGTATATCAATGATACTAAAATAACACTGGTTGCTGGTTAAGTTTAGGGTTGATCGATTGATTTAGTTTTACAAACTGAGGTTTGTTAGTTGATGAAAACCTAATAATTAAATAATTTAAAAAAATAAAAAAATAAAATCAAAATAAACACTTACTAAAAAGATGAAATATTTTATGTGATCATCTACATGTCTTGTGGCCATTAATCAACATCAGAAAACGTGAACATGTGAATGTGTAGTTAAATTCCTGAAATATTATAATATATAGTATAATATTTAATTATAGTAATAACTAATATTAAATGCATATTTTAGGTCAAAGGGATTCAGCTGACCAAAATAAATAAATAAAAATGTTCGGGAATCCCTGATTTAACCCATAAACATATCAGTGCTACAGTCAGTGTTATTTTAGTATCACTGAAATACTATTATAGATTTTATTAATATTTTGAAATAGTTTTTATTTTGATATTTTCTGTTAACATTTTAATTTAATAAAGTTTTAATATTTTGCTGTGTTTTGTCATTTTGATTATTTTATTTGCATTTTATTTTAATTTTTTATGCGTTTATATAGTTTTTTATCGTTTTTATTTCAGTTTTAGATATTTCATTACATCTACTAGAGAAATGAGAAATGTTGCCTTGGCAACTAGCTGAAACTAAATATGTTTTTTTATAATATATTTAAGTTAACATTTATTTATGTTAATTAATGAATATACACTCTTAAAAATAAAGCTGCTCAAAAGATTCTTCAAGCGATGCAGACAAAAAGGTTCTTCTATGGCATCGTGAAGCACCTTTAGTTTTTAGAGTGTTGCTATGGTTTTGGTTTTAGTTAACTGTAATATCAGTGATTAAATGTGTGTGCAGGTTTTATAAGGGCACGGTCCCGCGGCTGGGCCGAGTGTGTTTGGACGTGGCCATCGTCTTCATCATCTACGAGGAGGTTGTGAAGGTCCTAAACAAAGTCTGGAAGAGCGAGTGAAGGAATGAAGAGCCGAGACGCCATCACTGTGACGTCTGCAGTCAATTCTTCCCATTAGTTCTGCCTTTAAACACGCACATAATATTGAAAATAATCTTATTTCATATAACAGCTCTAAAAACTGCAGTCAAATTAACATGAAACATTGTAAGTGCCAAATTTAACAGATTTTAAATATATGATTTAACTGCTAGATTTAATAAAGAGGTTACGTTTGCGCGCTAATAAACGTTAAACTCTGAGCCAGAGACATAATCTAGAGAAAAGTGTGACAGTAAATGAATTTAATGTTTTAGCTGGAGAAAATCTTCAAGAGGAAGTGGGAATATTTACATGTTGGGAGTGTATGAATATTTATAGATATATTTACTTAACTACAGATCATTCCATAATACTGTGCGAAAGATATTTAAAATTTGATTGTTTTTTTTTTTTATCTTTCTGACATTTCTACTTAAAATGTTTTGTTTTTATCTAAGGCTAATATTTTTACATTTGCAAAACCTTTTTTATTAATTAATTTGAATATATTTATTTTCCTGTTGCACACGTGCCTTTAAACATCAAACTCTTGACATTTATTTTTCAACACCAACAGACATTTTTAATAATTCTTTTGTCAGTTTGGAAGCATCTTTTGTCGGGCATGACCTGCTGTATCTGTCTATGTGCAATATCAACTGTATTATATATACAACTGGAATCCAGATTCAGTGAATGTCAAATACATGCATGTACTGTAAATGTGACTTTCGCCTCTGAGCGGACCTGATATGGATTATTAAAGTGTTTCTGCAGCATGCATCTCCAGCTGTGTGTGTGTGTGTGGTATGAGGTGAAATAGTGTCATCTATCTTTTATTGATACTAATTGAATAGAATCAACATGGACAGATGTTTAGATCTTGTGCTTCAGTGTGTGTGTGAGAGTGTGTGTGTGTGAGAGAGAGTGTGTGTGCGTGCGTGTGTGTGTGTGTGTGTTTGGGCCCTTTAGAAATACTCTGTGGGATTGTTTGTGCCGTAAACTGTTATGTGTATGTTCTTGTCCTTTTCTTTGTAGAGCTAGAATGAAGGCTTCTTAAACTAAATGCTAAAGTGCTAATAAAATTATTTTATTTTCACAGTTAAATCAGCTCTGTGACATTATTGTGGTTTTGGCTCTTAAAGTTCTACAAGGTACCTTTATTTTAAAGTTTGTGTAAACAAGGTCTGATTTTTGTACAAGATAAAATCATATCTGTACACTTACATTCAAAGTTTTTTCAAGAAATTAATACTTTAAGCAAGGATGCATTAAATTGATCAAAAGCGACAATAAAAACAATAATGTTACAAAAGATTTCTATTTCGAATAAATGCTGTTCTTCTGAACTTTCTGTTCATCTGTGAATCCTGAGAAATAAAATGCGTCACAGTTTCCACAAAAATAACTGTTTTCAACATTGATAATAATCAGAAATGTTTCTTGTGCAGCAAATCAGCATCAGGGTTATTAAGTAAGTAGTTAACTAATAGTTAAGTAAAGCCCAAAAATCTTAATTTACTTAAAATAAAACATAAAAAAATAAATAAAAGAAAAGAAATAAAACTTTAAAAGCTAAAGCTGAAATAAAAATTAATATATACCCAGGTAACAAATTTAAGCTATTAAAACCCTTTAGGAACATAGTTTTGAAATGTTTCTAAAATATTAACTAGTCCATTTTTATTTATATTTTTGGTGATTGTAACTTTATTTAAAGGTTACATAAACGTTTCTGACATTGTTCTACTAACTTTATTTTTATGAATTTTATGAATTTTTATTTTGTGAGAATGTTGTTCTAAGAACATTTTCTCTCAACATTATGAGAACATATCAAATGTTAAATGTTATAACTTAAAAAAAAAATTTGCATTACAAAAACTAATAAAACCGACAATCAGCATATTAGAATGATTTCTGAAGATCATGTGACACTGAAGACTGGAGTAATGATGCTGAAAATACAGCTTTGATCTCAGAAATAAATTACAGTTTAACAGATACTCACATAGAAAACAGCTATTTTAAATTGTAATAATATTTCACAATGCGTGCGTGCGTGCGTGCGTGTGTGTGTGTGTGTGTTTGGGCCCTTTAGAAATACTCTGTGGGATTGTTTGTGCCGTAAACTGTTATGTGTATGTTCTTGTCCTTTTCTTTGTAGAGCTAGAATGAAGGCTTCTTAAACTAAATGCTAAAGTGCTAATAAAATTATTTTATTTTCACAGTTAAATCAGCTCTGTGACATTATTGTGGTTTTGGCTCTTAAAGTTCTACAAGGTACCTTTATTTTAAAGTTTGTGTAAACAAGGTCTGATTTTTGTACAAGATAAAATCATATCTGTACACTTACATTCAAAGTTTTTTCAAGAAATTAATACTTTAAGCAAGGATGCATTAAATTGATCAAAAGCGACAATAAAAACAATAATGTTACAAAAGATTTCTATTTCGAATAAATGCTGTTCTTCTGAACTTTCTGTTCATCTGTGAATCCTGAGAAATAAAATGCGTCACAGTTTCCACAAAAATAACTGTTTTCAACATTGATAATAATCAGAAATGTTTCTTGTGCAGCAAATCAGCATCAGGGTTATTAAGTAAGTAGTTAACTAATAGTTAAGTAAAGCCCAAAAATCTTAATTTACTTAAAATAAAACATAAAAAAATAAATAAAAGAAAAGAAATAAAACTTTAAAAGCTAAAGCTGAAATAAAAATTAATATATACCCAGGTAACAAATTTAAGCTATTAAAACCCTTTAGGAACATAGTTTTGAAATGTTTCTAAAATATTAACTAGTCCATTTTTATTTATATTTTTGGTGATTGTAACTTTATTTAAAGGTTACATAAACGTTTCTGACATTGTTCTACTAACTTTATTTTTATGAATTTTATGAATTTTTATTTTGTGAGAATGTTGTTCTAAGAACATTTTCTCTCAACATTATGAGAACATATCAAATGTTAAATGTTATAACTTTAAAAAAAATTTGCATTACAAAAACTAATAAAACCGACAATCAGCATATCAGAATGTTTTCTGAAGATCATGTGACACTGAAGACTGCAGTAATGATGCTGAAAATACAGCTTTGATCTCAGAAATAAATTACAGTTTAACAGATACTCACATAGAAAACAGCTATTTTAAATTGTAATAATATTTCACAATTTTACTGATTTTACTGTATTTTTCTCAAATAAATGCAGCCTTGGAGAGCAAAACATGTCTTACCAAATGTATATAGATTGACAGTTTGCCTGTGCAGAAGTCATCATGTTATGGACAGTTGCTATGCAGCTTCTAAGGTGTTCTAAGGTTGCTAGGGTGTTGCTAGGCGAGTGTCTGTGATCTGGTGGTGACCTCTGGAATAACACTAGTTCTGTATCAGTCCGGCGGAATGAAGGATTGTTTGACTTCTTTCTTCTTTTTTGGGATGAAAGATGCGGCAGTGTGTCTGTCTCCTGTCTGTCTGTCTCTCACACACTCCGCTGAGAGATTCCTCGTCTCTTTATGTCCTGCTACAATAGCTCTTTGTTAGAAACATGGAAAGGAATCTCTTTCTCTCTTGTTTTCAGTCTCTTTTATCAAATCTAGTCTTGTTCAGTCTCAATACGACCGACTGATAAGAAGAAACAGGTCTGTGATTTTCCAGCAGGATTCAGTGATTCTCTCCTTCTTTCACAGGACAGACGTGGATCTGTCTTTTGTTGTTCGTCTGGCTGTCGGTCATCAGAAACTCCCACCAGCAGATGTTTTACGGTGCTGGACGAGCGGCGCATACATGAGCTCTGATGCGAAAGAGAATCGCATTCATCCGCAGAGAGAGAGACGGACAGTGAGTGACCCTCTGACCTCTGCTTCTATTATCAGTCACGAAAACTACAACTAAAACCACTGAAACACACTTCTGTTACTTGGAATAAAATAAACAGTAAATTAAATAAAATCTAAAAAAAATTTAACTTATTTGATTTCAGCTAGTTGCCATGGAGACATTTATCATTTTTGTTTATTTTAACTTTAAGTACTAAGGTAACTATTAATATATTAGAAATTAATATACACATATATTTAAAATATATATACAGTATATAAAATAAAACAACAAAAATGATAAAAAAAATACTAAAAACAGAAAATATAAAATAAAAAAATAAAATAAAAAATATAATTAAAAAATTGTAAGTTATTAACTATAATAGTAAATTATAGTAAATCGTGATTGTAATTATGATAGTATATCACAAATACTAAAATAACACTCTAATGTTACTTTCCCCCTTTATTTTAGTTTTTTAAAATGCATTTTTTCTTAATATTGTTACCAGCGGCTCACATTAACACACGGACTGCATTTGCTTTGCTGTTTTGTGTTCAGGGGTTTTTGTTCAAGTTTCTGTTTGCAACTTCTCTAAAAGTTCTTTAGTATTTCTTTAGTACAAATATCTAAAGATTCTTGAATCAAGATGCATTTTCTTGAGAAGCAAAATGACTTGTTTTGTCAGAGAAATCAATCAAAATTACGGGAGCTTTATGCTTAGAAAGGGGGAAAAAAGACTGCCAAAGGCGTTAAGTGGATCAATAATTTATTGTTTATTATAAATATTTAATTTAATTTGAAATAAGTTTATTTTCCTGACCCCATTGTTAGAAAAACACCCCATCTTTTGTTTTAATTTCTAAGAAAACAGGGCCTAATATCTTAAGTCATTTTTAATCTCAAGTAAATGTAGTTTGATTTATATTTACATATTTACACTACAAAACAAGAAAAAAAGTTCTGAGTAAGAAAATATATATATATTGTTTCTTTGTTGTTATCTTACTATTTGTTATTCTAATATTGTTACTCATACTTGTGAACTCTATTTGCACTCTTATTTTTACACAGTTTTCATTGTGCGCAGACTCGCAGCAAATGCTTCGGCTGTACAAATACACTGTTTGAATCTGTTCTCTATTAAGTGTTCTATCAGATTTTTGTCATTTTTTCACAGTGTTTGTTGTGAATATCCGTCAGACAGACTGACTCCGTGGCATGAATTAGCGGCTGTCTCAGCGTCAGATGTGAGGGGGATTTCATAATCATAATTATCACGTCCATCACCCAAAGCGAGCTGAGGAACCACTAGCAGATGTTGTGTAAGAACAGCTCAGAGTGCTGATCTCAGGTCAGATCCTGCACGTCTGAGATGTCTTCACTGCAGGAATGAAGTGTGTTCTCGAGTTTGTTGGGTTTCAGAACCAGAGACAGAAATGAAACAGGGTTTGGTGCAAGATGCCACCTGAACGTAACAAATACATCCAGATATTTAGAATGTAGTGCAAAAAATACAGCCGAAGTGAATTCATGTTTTTGCATCAACATTTGGTATACTTGTGATAATCTATTTTAGAACTCTTTATGGGTTTAGAAACCAGATTTGTATGTGTGTGTGTGTATACATATATATATATATATACACACACACAGTTATTATATTTAAACTATTTATAAATATATTTATAAATATGGGTTTAAAACCCATATTGATAATCTCAATGTTATTTTATTCTATTTAAGTATTTGACATGACATTAAGTATTAAAGTCCCGTTCACACCAAGAACGATAACTATCAAGATAACTACACTGAACAAAATTATAAACGCAACACTTTTGTTTTTGCCCCCATTTTTCATGAGCTGAACTCAAAGATCTAAGACTTTTATGCGTCTGCCGCTTTAAATTCTTGAGCTCGTTATAGCAGGATGGATTCTGATTGGCTGTCAGTGTTTTATCGTTCATCAGCTGGAAAAAAAACAGTTTTGAAAGTGATCACAACGATATCGTTCCTCTGTATCGTTATCGTTATAGTTGTGGTGTGAACTATGCTATTCTTTAATATTGAGAACGATTTTTAGAACTATATCTTTATCGTTATCTTTATAGTTATCGTGCTTGGTGTGAACGGGCCTTACACAACACATTTTTTGTTTTTGTTCAAAAATGCCATCATAAAGTTAATAAAAATCCCTAAAAATAAATTCTATTGAGCAAATATTTCCTCTTAATAATACCAAATGAAATAATTAATAATAACAATTATTAATAATAACAATTAATTTAAAACACTGGTGTAGTAATATATGATCTAGTACATGAAAAGCCATTGATTCACAAAACATGAGATGCTGAATGTAAAATCAACTGACAGACTAAATAATGCAATAATCAATAATAATAATGACAAAATAATGCTATTTTCATATCACTTCATAAAAATAGTATCATATATAATAGTATAATAGCATCATATATATATATATAATATTTTATTATATTAACATATATTTTTATCGAATAATATCATATATTTGATAACATACTGCACATTTAATCACTTTATAAAATCACATCATAAATATAAAATGTATGTTTGTATGTGTGAATGAAAATGTTGAATAGAAATCTAAATATGTTTATATACACACACTTATAGGGTATTCATTTAAAAAAGGTATATTATTGAATCATTGTTTTGTTAAACTGAAAGCTGCGGTGTGATTGCGCATGCGTCCTGCGGGCGGCGCTGCGTCAGTGAGCGTCACTCCGCGCGCCTTCAGATGAAGTTCAGCGATGCTGCTGACGGGACGCTCCGCTCTCCTTCGCTGCGTCTGAAAGTGCTCGGATTTGCGAGAAACTTCTTTAAAGCGGCATCTTTCGTATCAGAGCGACCCCGGAGACGTTCTGTGAGGCGTCGTGATGATGATGATGATGATAACGCCGGGTTTAACGCGCGTTTGTGCGGCGATCGCGCTCGTGATGTGCGCGTGCGGCGCGTGCGAGGCGGGATGCGCGGACAGACCGGCGCCGAGATGCTGTCCGGGACGGAATAACGAGTGCGTGGAGAGGAGCGCGAGGAGAAGCGTGTGTTACTGCGACACGTACTGCCTGAGGAGCGGCGACTGCTGCGACGATTATCAGACCGCGTGCCACATCTCAGGTGAGTCCGTTATAAACCGCGGGAAAATACGTGAACCTGCCGCTGCTGGCGTGACGTCACGCCGCTCTGATTAACGGGCGTCGGTTAGAACTTATGAAAAAAAAATTTATTCGTTTTTTTCCCCTATGACATGTCTTATCATAAGGAATATCATCTAATTAATCTGGGTAACACTTTATTTTAAGGTGCTTTTGTTACACGATACATGTACTTACTATGATAACAATAAATTATGCATAATTACATGCAAGTAAATCAAAGCCAAATCCTAACCCTAACCATATAGTAAGTATGCCTACATGTAGTTAATAAATATGTGACCATGGACCACAAAATCAGTCGTAAGGGTCAATTTTTTGAAATTGAGATTTATACATCATCTGAAAGATGAATAAATAAGCTTTCCATTGATGTATGGTTTGTTAGGATAGGACAATATTTGGCCGAGATACAACTATTAGAAAATCTGGAATCTGAGGGTGCAAAAAAAAAAAAAAATTAAGAAAATCATCTTTAAAGTTGTCCAAATGAAGTTCTTAGCAATGCATATTACTAATCAAAATGTACATTTTGATATGTTTACGGTAGGAAATTTACAAAATATCTTAACGGAACTTGATCTTTACTTAATACCCTAATGATTTTTGGCATAAAAGAAAAATCTATAATTTTGACCCATACAATGTATTGTTGGCTATTGCTACGAATATACCCCAGCGACTTAAGACTGCTTTTGTGCTGCAGGGTCACATATTACTCCGAACTTAAATGTATATTAATTACACTGTAACAAGGACACCTTAAAGTGTAACCTTAATCTGTTACTTCTGTTTATTACACATAAATGTAAATACAGGTGAAATAAGCCTTTGTTTTTAGAACTGTTTCAGAGTTCCGTTCAGTTTAAAGATTGTTAAAAACAATTTTATGTTTGAAAAATAAGAATGTTTTAAATGTTTTTATTTAACTTCTATCATTTTATTATTATGTATATCTTCATGGAACATGATCTTTACTTAATATCCTAATGATTTTTGGCATAAAAGAAAAATCGATAATTTTTACCTATACAATGTATTGTTGGCTATTGCTACAAATATACCTGTGCTACTTATGACTAGTTCTGTGCTCCAGAGTCACATATTACTCCGAACTTAAATGTATATTAATTACACTGTAACAAGGACACCTTAAAAGTGTAACCTTAATCTGTTACTTCTGTTTATTACACATAAATGTAAATACAGGTGAAATAAGCCTTTGTTTTTAGAACGGTTTCAGAGTTCCGTTCAGTTTAAAGACAATATCTAAAAACAGTTTTATGTTTGAAAAATAAGAATGTTTTAAATGTTTTTATTTAACTTAAATCATTTGATTTTAATTTATTTAAATTTTATTATGTATTTTTTTGCTTATTCTTTTGTATACCTTGGCTGTATTTGTAATTATTGTAATTATAGTTATTATTATTATAAATTTTTGTCAGCCAAACCTTGTTGACACAAAATATTTACTTGAAATTTACTCTGAAATTTTAAGTTAATATTTCAATAATTTAATGACACCTTCACATGTCAGTTCATCGGTCACGTGACATGCAGATTAACAAATATGTATATAAAATCATCAGTCATTCCAAACCTCAGTGTCAGTTCCCATAGACTTCCATTGTATTTTCTGTCTATATAATGGAAGTCAATGGGAACCGAAACATAATGGTTAGTGGACTATCCTGTTAAATACAACTTTGGAAGATTTGGAATGTAGTGCACAAATCAAATGATTTTTTAAAATGTCTTTAATTCTTTAATGATATTTTGAAGAATGTTGGTAACCAAACATTCTCATCATCCGACAAAAAAATGTAAAAAGTCAATGCATACTGAAACTGTTTTGGTTACAAACATGTTACACAGAAGAAAGAAAGTGTCACAGGTTTGGAACGATATGAGGGCGAGTACATAATGGCGAATTTTTGGGTGAACTGTCCTTTTAAATCATTTTTACTGAATGTTTTTTCAAACAAAATGATTCTTGCTTAATTGTATTACGATTTGAACAGGATTTATCAGTGAATAAAATCTTAAACTTGGGCTTATTCCTCACACAAAGCATCATATGACTTAAGGAATTTGGAAATATAGTGCAAACGTCATATGAACAACTGTTATGATGCTTTTATGTTTCTTTTTGAAGCTTAAAAGTCATGGTCACCATTTGCTTTTGCTGTAAAAAAAAAAAAAAGAGCATCTCCACCACCAAACCGGTCATGCTGAACGATGTTACAGGCAGCATAACGTTCTCCACGGCTTCTCCAGACCCTTTCACGTCTGTCACAAGTGCTCAGGGTGAACCTGCTCTCATCTGTGAAAAGCACATGGTGCCAGTGCAGGCCTGCCAATTCTGGTGTTTAATGGCAATTTTGTAGGGCTCTAGCAGTGCTCATCCTGTTCCTCATCCTTGCACAAAGGAGCAGATACCGGTCCTGCTGATGGGTTAAGGACCTTCTACGACCCTGTCCAGCTCTCCTAGAGTAACTAACTGCCTGTCTTCTGAAATCTCCTCCATGCTCTTGAGACTGTGCTGGGAGACACAGCAAACCTTCTGGCAATGGCACGTATTGATGTGCCATCCTGGAGGAGTTGGACTGCCTGTGCAACCTCTGTAGGGTCCAGGTATCGCCTCATGCTACCAGTAGTGACACTGACCCTAGCCAAATGCAAAACTAGTGAAAAACAGTCAGAAAAGATGAGTAGGGAACACAATGTCAGTGGCCTCCACCTGTAAAACCATTCCTGTTTTTAAAATCCACTATAATTTTAAAAATAATACTGTTTTGTGTCACGGAATGTAGTTTTAAGAGTTTTTTTATGCAAAAATGTACTTGTTTGGACTTCAAATATGCGGTTTGTTAATAAAAATGACATCTTCGTTTTCGGAGACGCAAGCTCCAGGACGTCAGCGGCCGTTCAGTGCTCATAAACCCTTCAGAGATCAATCTCATATTCACAATAAAACATTAGTTCGAAAAATTTTATAATTTAACATTACAAAAAAAAAAAGGCATGCAAAGTCTTACATGAACATTTTTTAATTGATTTATTGAAATGGACAGTTTGAACTGTACCAAATCAAATATACTGTACCAAATCTAACACCATTTTCGCTACGGACGTTTAAATCAGAGGCTAATAAAACATCTCTGTCATTACTAGTATTGTGAATATTCAGGATATATATTGCCCATTTCATGAAGAATTACAAAAAAAAAAAAAAAGGCATGCAAAATCTTAAATGAACATTTTTTAATTGATTTATTGAAATGGACAGTTTGAACTGTACCAAATCAAATATACTGTACCAAATCTAACACCATTTTCGCTACGGACGTTTAATCAGAGGCTAATAAAACATCTCTGATTATTCAGGATATATATTGCCCATTTCACGAAGAAGGATGTCACATCAGCAACATGGAGTGAACAAACACCCAGTTTTAACCAAGTGCAGAAATAGAGAGAAGAACAGGAATGGAGCAGAAACCCATTTCTTTCTCTCTCTCTTGTACCCTGGAGCAGGTTTCATCTAATAATCTGCTCTTGATGTTCCCAGTAATTGTTCCCGGTCTATTTATAAAAAGGTAAGAAAGAGATAGTTCTTTAAAGAACCTTTGACTGAATGGTTCTTTGTGGAACCAAAAATGGTTCTTCTATGGCATCGCTGTGAAGAATCTTTTGAAGCACCTTTATTTTTAAGAGTGTACCCTGGAGCAGGTTTCATCTAATAATCTGCTCTTGATGTTCCCAGTAATTGTTCCCGGTCTTGGCTGTTGTCTGACTTTAGATGATGTTGTTCAAGGCTCTGGGTCATTTACAGTTACAGTCTGAACCACAAATTAACTATATTACTACAGCAGAATGACTGTATACTGGAGGGTTATATATTGCCCAACAGTTGAAATGTTTTAACCATTACAGGGCTATAACATTTACACTGAGCAATGTGAAGCATTGATGTCAGACTTTTCATGCATTTGCTACAAATATACCCATCTTAGGTTTAAGTCCATCATAAATAAATAAATAAATGGCTAAATATATCAAATAAAAATTAAGTAAATAATAATAATTAATAATAGTAGTAGTAATAATAATAATAATAAGTATTTCACTGGATTATTCAAGAATAGGCACTAGTTCAAGGTTATATTTGGGTTAAATATGAAAACCATTATATAGGCTGTGTTTTATGTATAAAATATATATAATAAAATATATTTTAAAAAATTAAATACATATTTGTAAACATAAAATATAGCCTGTATATATATTTTCTAAAATTAAAATGTTAAAATTTAATTTTAACTTAAAAGGTTTGTTCCTTGATATAAGATGTAGGTCATACCACCCACCACTAGATTCAGGCATCATCTTTATAATGTATACAAGCATTTTAGCCAAAATCCCAGTCATCTGTCAGACAGTGGCCCCACCGGACCGGACGCTGTAGATGTTAAACGTGAATACTGTCCAAACGTGAGTGCATGGCATGTTAAACACACAGCGTCATTAGTGCAGCTAATGGAGGTGAGCAGATCTGCATGAAGTACAACCGAATGTAAATTCTGCCTCAGGATTTCCTTACAAACTCTGAAGATTCAATCAAAGTCAAAACAAGTTGACACCTTTAAAGTGCTTAAGATGTTTTTTATACAGTCTGCTTCACATCATAACCCTTAAGAGACTTTCATTCTGCAAGCATTTTTAAGATTTCAGCGTTTGTTGAGTTGGTTTTGAACACTGATGGATGGTGAAAGATGCTGTTTACACGACTCTGTCTTTGCTGTGAGGTTAGTGTGTTGACGTGAGTCTGTCTGACGTCTCTCAGGACGGAGCTTTTTTTGTCTCTGTGACAGATTCCTGAAAGTGAGGAATGCTGAGGAATATCTGCCGTGGGTTTGGTGGCCCTCATAAACACCCGTGTGCTGTGAGAGCGAATAAGAGCATGCATGAACACTGAACGGGAACAGTCTGGTGCACATGTTGTGTGTTACCTGACACACGCACATTTCATGAATGTGTTGGTCTTGAGGAAAACCACATGTTGCTCCTCCGGTTCCTCTCTGTCCTCCCACATCATCTTCTGTTGGGCCTAACGTTAATTAAGACTCAGAAGAGCTGCTCCATCTGTGAATGTGTGAGGAGGTGTGATTCTTTGGCTCTTCAAAACGATCCAAAGGGAGTAGTTCACCCAAAAATGTTTGTTTCTTCATCAGATTTGGAGAAATGTAGCATTGCATCAGTGTCTCAGCAATGGATGCTCTGCAGTGAATGGGTGCCGTCAGAATGAGAGTCCAAACAGCTGATAAAAACATCACAGTAATCCACAAGTAATCCACAGCACTCCAGTCCATCAGTTAATGTCCTGAGAAGTGAAAAGCTGCGTGTTTGTAAGAAACAAATCCATAAAGACGTTTTTAACTTCAAACCATTGCTTCAGGCCGAAATAAAAGTCCATAATAACGCTTCCTCCAGTGAAAAATTGGTCTGGTCTGAATCAGGAGAGAAATCTGCACAGATCAAGCAGCATTTACAAGCCAAAACAACTCTAAACAAATATGTGTGTGGATTTTGATGTGAGAGACCACAGGAAATAGACTTTTGCACGGGAAGAAGCATTATTATGGATTCTAGATTTTTGTATGGCAATGAAATATTCTAGAGATTCCTGTATTCTTTTCCTCCACAATTTTGGCAGGAATTGTAATTGTAATAAATGAACAGTTCTGCTTCTAATTCAGATTCATTTTACTGGTTCTGGTTCATTAATGATTCTATGGAGGACTCTTTTAGTACTTCATTCTTTTACACAGATTCATTAAAAAGAACCAAAGAGTCATTATTTCATAATAGTAATGGGTATTTTGGCTTTTTTTAGTGAGTCAAACGATTTGACTCAGTTAAGCAATAAGAAGCAACTCTTTCGACTCCCAAATGACTGTTCATTTAGTACCACTTCTGGCTTTTATAATTCAGCCAAATATAATTGGTTTGATCTACGATTGAAATGTGTATACTTATAATCTCAAATTTACTTATGTTTGGTATAAAATCTTTATTAAACTATGTAAAAACATCTAACACTTTAAATGTTTCATTTATTTTATATTGAACTATCCAAAACACAAACCATTCCAAACAAATCACAATCAAAATGGAACACTGTGCGCCATATAAAAATTAATTATAACATCCAAAACAGCACCATCCAACATGTATAGTTGCATAATTACAGTGAAAATGTGTAACAATGTCTTGTATGTGTGTATGAAAAATCAACACAACATTCAGACGTATGGAGTGCATGTGGCGAAAAAAAAACATCCTATTGTTCAGCCTTGCATTAATTTAACAAAAAATAAATAAATAAAAGAAAAAATGGCTTTCATAGAGCCAAATCACAAACAACACATCATTAGTTCATAATTCACTCATCATGTTTGTTGTGTGCAATCAGTAACGATGTTGCAACAGTAAGATTATTTGTATTGTTTTCTCTCTCGTTTCATTTCAGCAAACTCGCATAAATCCTCATGTGCTTCAGATCTAATAGATTCACAAAGTGTTTTAGTATGATGACTGAAGAACGCAGACGTTCAATACCTGTTAATGGAACCGAATGTCATAAACCATTTGGCTCCGTATTTGTTTAAGAAGGAACCATGTCTGACTCTGAACAATCCAGATTTACACATACATAATACTACAATTAAGACATTGTTGGTAAGCAGGTCACCTGATCAGAACACTTGTGACCTTTGGTGACCCAGGAGTGCGTGAGTAAGATTAAAATTCTGTTGGGCCCTTTGGACCACCGATGACGGTGCGAGCGAGGGGAGGTTTGTCTGGGAACGGGATGCAAGGCATATCTGCAGAACTAATGCAGGGGAATGTGGGGAATTTGACAGGGCCTTTGTTTGTAGGTGTGTGTTTGTGAGTGTGTTTGCGTTCATTGTTGAGATGTGTCACTCTGGTGTGGAAGAATAGAATGAGAACACACAAGCCGTGAGGTCAACGAGAGAACGACAATAAATGAAATAAAGCAGTGATTCCCAACCAGGGATGCATGTACGCTAGCTACTACTTCAGCATGATTTTAGTTTTGCTTTGTCAAACCTTTGCTTTGTGAAATCTAGGTTTGGCAAGTGAATCATTACAATAATGTCCATAAAACGGGTTGGAAAAAAAGGATCCATATAATTGACATAATTATATAATATGTTCACTTTCAGTGATAGATTTTAGGATGTGCACTTAAAGATTTTACATGCATTGTTGTACAGGTTTTATGTGGTTTACGTAAGTCTGTGCACTGCAAAAAATGGGTTTCTTAGTATTTTTGGCTTCTTTTCCAGTATAAATTTCTAAACACTCTTAAAATCAAGGTAACGACTTAAGATTAAGTCTTGTTTTTTCGAAGAAAAAAAAAAGTGAGTTTATGCTTTAAAACAAGGAAAAGATGTTTGCCAGTAGCATTAGAAAAATAAACTTAATTTAAACGGAAAACAAGATTATTTTCAGACCTCATTGGCAGATTTAAAAAAAAAAATGTATATTAATTTTGACTTAATATATTACGTCTTGTAACTTAATTTAAACGGAAAACAAGATTATTTTCAGACCTCATTGGCAGATTTTTAAAAAAATTTTATATTAATTTTGACTTAATATATTACGTCTTGTTTTCTGACCATTTCTGGTCATTTTGTTCCTCACGTTAATGTATCTTGATTTAAGAATGTTTAAGAAGTAAAAAAAACAAAAACAAGACAAAAATACTGAAGAAGAAAGTAATTTTTTTCAGTGTAGGGCCAGGAGGGTTTGGTCATACAACTTTAAATTGGCTTTGGGTTCTATTTTGAATCACTTTTTTTCTTTAAATCCATTTGAATACTTACAGCAGTGTGAAAACCAGCATTTACTGCTCTGAGGGTCAAACAGGTCTGTAAACAGCAATAAAAACCAGATTTAGAAAGTTTTATAGGGTCTCAACAAATAGAGTGCACATCAGTCCAGATCAAACACACATGCATTGGTTTATTATAATTGTGAATTTGAGTTGTTTTGAGTTTATCTTCGTTTTATTTGCTCTTTGAGTGTAGCACATGTGTGCACTTCAGTTCTGTTTAATATTGGCCCAGTATTTCATGCATCAGAGCTTTGATATGGTTTACAGCTGCAGTCTGCATGTGCTCTGTGAGATCTGTGTGTGTGTGTGTGTGTGCGACGTGTGCATGCGCACATACAGTACCTGATTGCATGTGTGCACGCCAGCTGTGTTCGTGTGGTTTGCATGTTCTGGTGGATAACGTGAGCATATGTTACATATACAGGGGGTTAATCCTAAAGATTTACTCTAAAGCTCAAGTAGAATGCCAAATTACACCACAAACACATGCACCAAATGCATTAGGCTACATGCTTTTTGGGAACATGCTGTACAGTAGCCAGTGTTGTATGTATGTGATTATTCAGTCTAACAACACTCCATTACTGTCTTAATTTAGCTGGATTAATGATACACTGAAAAAATTGGTATATGATTTCCTTTATAACAATTTTCACTAATTTCTAATCGAGAACCTGAGAGACAACCAAGACATTTGACTTCTCCTAGTTGGTGAAAAGCTGCTTTGAGAGCTTTAACTTGGTGTAGAACTTTAACTTGACGTGTAGAAGCAGTACTGAGGAAACCAAAGACCCTAAATGTTTACTCGTACTCTTGAATACAGGATCACAAACACTCAGACACTTTAGGATGCGCCACAGAAATCACTAGCTGAGTTTACAAACATTTTGGAGTGTGTAGCCCACGTGAAACTGTCGGGGATCTCGGTTCCTCTGAAGCCCACATGAGAGAGCAGCTGTGTTATTGTGATCCAGACTCAGCGGCGTTTGCTTTCTTCTCTGTTTGTGTGTAGTTTGAGGGTGTGTATGATGTCACTGCACACAGCTGCGTGATTGCAAACTCGAATGTGATCGGTGTTCATGCATTCTTCACCTGCACTCTAAACAGATATTCAGGGGACCTGTTACCACAACATAATTAAATGCAGTTACAAAATAAAAACTTATTTATTTATTAAAACTTTTAAGTTGCAAACATTATTTTGATGAGTTCTGTTGACAATAATGTTGATCAAACTTAATATTTTGTGTAATTCAAACTGAAATGAAAACTTAATGAAATTGTCTTTGACTTTGGAAACTGGGCAATGGATTTCTAGTTCCAAACATGTTTTGCATTTTGAAGAGAATGAATGTTAAAATTAAGTGTTATTTATTTTATTTTTTTAGTAAAATAAGTGTTTACTGCTGTCATGTTTGACATTTACAAGAGTTTATGTTGAAGTTTTTGTAGGCATCATTACACATTACACAACACTCATGCTCCATGACCAGAGTAGGGATGCAACGTTTATAGATTTTGTTGGTACAATTATTGTCTGAGGAATAATCACGGTTTTACGATTATGACGATTATTATGCATTTACTAATTTCCCAACATTACTAATGTATAAAATCACATGAACACTCTTTAGATATTAAAGTGTTATTTATTGCTGGCTTTTGAAACAGAAATAACACAGTAACCAACAATACAGCACAAAATAATAATAAACAAAAGACAAACAAAAGTCCATCTCTCCCACTGGAATTAAAAAAGGTGACCTCTGCTCTGTAAACATCCATGACAGTATTTCTCATCTAATGCATGTAGTAGCCTCCGTGCCTCTGATAAGCACGTCATTTTAAGCTGGTGCACCGCTAGTGTAACTTTTTTCGTTTTGCGCAAGCTGCAACAGTTCCGTTCCGTGTAACAGAAACACTCGGTTTAGCGGAACCTTTACGATTAATTAACCGTGACATTTTAAAGCGCGGTTAATCACGAAACCGGTTAATCGCTGCATCCCTAGACCAGAGGCATATTAAAATGTAATTTTTATGAGCAATCAAATTAAAAATTTGCGACAAATTAAGTCCCTTGAACTCAATGTAGTTTGTTGGTCGAACAGTTTAATTAGAACTTGTCATCAACTCAAAAAAGATTGATGCAAACTATTGGTTTATTTTCTTATTCAGCCGAAGCATTTATTTTCGGTATGAATGTACTTTAATATTACTGCTTTTTATGCGCTTGTTTCACTCCTGATAACTGAATGCATGAGAATTATTTTATTTGTGTGTCTGAATCACTGTTTTTCTTTAAATCTATTTATATCCTTAGACCAATAAATCTGCAAAAAGCAGAATTTACTGTTCTGAGGGTCAAACAGGCTTGTAAACAGCAATAAAACCCAGATTTACAGAGTTATAAAGGTTTAACGTCTTAAAATGCTCGCTTTACTCATGATAATTTAATGCATGTGAATGATTTTTATGTTTGCATTAAAGAAAGCATTTGCTTCTGTCTCTTGTTTTCCTCTCAGCAGCTATAGACTGTGAGGTCCGGCAGTGGGGTCCCTGGTCTCCGTGTTCGTCCGTATGTGGGGCGGGGACTACAGAGCGAAGCCGACAGGTAGCCACGCCCCCACGCAACGGAGGTACGCCCTGTCCCGACCTCAAACAGCGCCGCGGGTGTCTCGCACACACCGAGACCTGCAGTGCAGCTAAAGGTAATATACATACTAGCTCTGTTAAATCTTGCCGTCTACATAGGCAGCACACTTCTAAGGCAGCATCCTAACTGCAGTGGACTTTTTTTACATATCTAGGTTTCTCAGAAACAGAAGTCATCATAGTTGGATAAAATTCTATAGTGGCGAATGGAAAGGACAACAAATATAATTTTTTTTTTTCAAGTGTGCTCCAATAGCAAAATAACAAAACCCACAATGGTATATCTATGACGTTCCCAAAGAAGAAGAAAAAATTAGAGGGAGAAAGGAGTCAAATTTGCCATCACTCCCTCAACCGCTGTATTAGAAACACTCATGCAGAAAAAATATATGAAAGATTTTGCAAGATTTAGACTGGGATTGGCTTCTCTATGAAGGATGCATGCTGTGCAATGCAGCTTCAAAAATTGGCTTATCTTAAAAGAAGTAGAATTATACCACCTAATTTTATAAAAGGGCTTTGCATTGGCAGCATGCATATAATCTCTTAAAATGCTGTCTGTGTAGGAAGCTCACTCGGTTTTTAGTGTCTCTCTGTGTGTGTGAGATCCAGGGTGAGATAAAGAGGGAATGAAAAATGTGTGTTTGTTTATAGGACTGGAGTCAATGTCAGTGCATGTGAATTTCCACATCAGTATCACATTATAAATCATTCCACTAAATCATTCCACCTTAGTCGCCTGAAGAGACGTATTTTACTAGCTCTGTGTGTTTGAGCGCAGCTGCGAGCTGCACTGTTTTCATTTTAGCTGAAATCTCATAGTAAGACATTTGAGCACACACAAAAGACTGCAAATATTTCTTGTTAGTTGACAACATGTCCATTGTTCCCCCCCCCCCATCATTGTATTTTAGGTGCTTAAGTTTTGCACCATTATTAGTCACCCTTTCATGTCTTTGCAGATCATGTTGTTAATAGCATTGCATTGTACCATAAGCAAATATGCCATGAACATGCCTCTCAAATATGAGCTTATAAAAACTATGGAAGCCCATTTTTGCCACTGAAAAATAAATAGGTAAAGAAATAAATAAAAAAATACAATTCTGTGTAATGCAATTCTGAATTACAAATCAGAATTGCGAGATTTAAACATGCAATTCTGAGAAATAAGTTTAAACCTCACAACTGACTTTCTCAGAATTGCAAGTTTATATCTTATATACACGTACAGTAATTGCGAGTTGTGAAGTCAGAACTGTAAGATATAAACTCACATTTGTAAGAAAAAATCAGTCTTTTTTCCCCATCAGAATTGGACTTTATAACTTGCAATTCTGACTTTATATCTCGCAAGTGTAAGATAAAAAAGTCAGTATTGTGAGATAAAGTCCCAGTTATCTTTTTGTATTTTTTATTCAGTGGCAGAAACAGGCTTCCATAAAAAACTACTGTTTAGTAGAAGAATGAGAAATACTGTATGCAGGTTTAAAAACTGTTTTAAGGGTGAAGCATGAAGCACACTGCTGTATGCATGTGGGGTTCGTGAGTGTGTTTGTTTTGTGCTCAGGTGCTGCGTTTCGTCTCCGGAGGAGTTTAATTTGCTCTCTTTCATTATCTTGATCTCTTCCTCCTCTTCAGAGGTGGCCAAAATCCTGCCTGACTCATTCAAGCGGAACTTTAAGGACCCCTGGAGACGGCCGCACATGCTTATGAAGGAGGAAAAGAAGAGGTGAGAGCGGCGGGATGTTCTAGAAAGCAGGACGAATGCAGCTACATTAACAGATAATTCAAACAGTGATCAAAGACCTTCCTGTCTTCTAGCAAAAGGTTGCGACAGGAGCCTAAATATCAAGTGTTGTCTAGATTTACGGCATAATGAGAACAAGATGAATATGAAGCTGTTTATTAGGATTAATGAAATGATCTTTAATCATAGTTTCAGTCAAATAGACCTGATATATGGGTGTTTTTACTCAACATTATCCAAATATAATGCTTACAGACTTTTTATCTCACAATTCAGACTTTTTTTTTCCCGCAATTCTGAGAAGAAAACTCAGGACTGCAAAATATAAACTGTGAGATGTGAGATATCTCTGTGTGATATAAACGCAAGATATGAACAAAAAAAGTCAGAATTGTTAGATAAAAAGTTGCAATTATATTTTTTACTTAAAACAAAAACAGAATTGCAAGATATAAACTCAGAATTTTGACTTTCTCACAATTCTGAGTTTGTCTTGTAAGGTAAGAAAACTCAGGACTGCAAAATATAAACTGTGAGATGTGAGATATAAACTCAGAACTGTGTGATATAAATGCAAGATATGAACAAAAAAAGTCAGAATTGTTAGATAAAAAGTTGCAATTATATTTTTTACTTAAAACAAAAACAGAATTGCAAGATATAAACTCAGAACTGTGTGATATAAATGCAAGATATGAACAAAAAAAGTCAGAATTGTTAGATAAAAAGTTGCAATTATATTTTTTACTTAAAACAAAAACAGAATTGCAAGATATAAACTCAGAATTTTGACTTTCTCACAATTCTGAGTTTGTCTCTAAATTCTGACTTTTCTCAAAAAAAGACTGAATTGTGAGATAAAAAGTCGCAATCACCCTTTTTATTCATATTTATTTTTTATCCTTTCGCCGAAAATAACATACTTGCTGGACATACTTTAGATTATTGTGTCTGTATGTACAGGTCGATATGTAAAAAGTCAGCATGAAATGAAAAAACACGTTTATATTTTCCAAATGGATATTATAGATCTTATTGTGAACGATTCATCCACCTGTTTCATTAAAAAAAAAGAAAAAAGAAAAGAAAAGATCTGTCGCTCCTTGCATTTCACATGACTTTAAAGGGATAATTCACCCAAAAATGAAAATCCTGTCATCATTTACCCTCAATTCATTCTAAAGCCATTATGATTTTAATTTTTCTGTTGAAATTATTTATCACCTTATGTAACAGAGAAATGTGCACAGTGAAATTGAATGGACACTTAGGCTGTAAAGCTCCTTAAAAGTAGTCTTAGAAATCCTGGCCAGGACGCGTCCTGGGAAAATGGCACGTATGGTCACCCTAATACAGTGTGCAACCAATCTAGGGCTGTCAAATTTTTTTTCGAATTTTGAATATTCGTCGAATTTAAAATAAAAATCCACATCTGAATGCAAAAACGTTGCATTCGAAGTTTAGGTGTGCATCAGGCAGCCTTATCAGTGGCGCACGAAATGTGACGACAATGTAAGTGTCGTTGCATTTTAATGCTTTTGTTAGCCTATCCAGTTGAAGCCACTAGATGCGGCGCTGCTACGCTGTTCATTCAAAATATTGCAGAAAAAGAGAACAATCAATGCGGGGAAGATGTTGTATGTCAAAACCGAAACCAAGCCGTTCACTAGAGGGACATCTATCACCGTTGCACTCGCGTCTCGCACAAAAGAGCCAGCCGCATGTTTAGAAAGCCATGTAAAATGAATGCAAGTTAAACTTTTAAAAAACATGTCTGAAGACTTTATGGCGGTTTTCCCCATCCCAGAGGAGGAAAGGACGCCACACAGGCATAACACATCAAACTAATGAAATCCAGCGTGGGAAGACTGACCTTTAACTTTATACAGCCTGCAGAAAGTCCTAGTGGAAATAAAAGCACAATTCAGTGTTCATTCATCATCAAGCATACAGTTTCATACAGTGTAGGGTGACCATACGTGCCATTTTCCCAGGACGCGTCCTGGCCAGGATTTCTATATTGCCTAAAATATCTAGGTTTTGGCTTTGTTTGCGTGTGCAGACCGATCGGTGTATGACATCAAAATACCATACAGACAGTTCCTTAGTGTTATTTTATTATGCTTTGAAGAAACGTGCATAATATTTTGCTCGATGCGCCCTCTTGTGGCCAAAAGCTCTCCCCCCCCTCCTAACTGTAATTATGCCTTTTAAATTCGAATATAATTCGACTATTGATAATATTTAAGTAAAAAATTTGAATTTAGTTTTTCAGCCATTTTGACAGCCCTAAACCAAACATCTTTGCTCATATCATGAGTGGTGAGTTTGCAAGATTCTCAGTGAATAATGCTTTAAATTTAGTCTGCAGATGTTATTTTGGTCTGAAATCTGTCTGTCTGTCTGCAGTTACTGCGTGCAGATGCGTGTGAAGCAGGCGAGCGCTGCGTGTAAGGTGAAACTGTGGAGCGCCGGCTTGGTTCGCGAACGATCCGTATGCGTAGAATGTCAGAGCGACGCCATGACGACCGATAACCGCTGCCGTGGCGACGGGATGCAGAACATCAGGTACGTGTAAAGTACATGCATACGCTAAAAATTACAAAACATTCCTAACAATGAAATTCTTCAGAAATAACCTAGAAAATGAGGTTATTAGAAAATGGTCTGGACTCCAGTCACAGTGAAAATAGTGTGGGCGCTTGTAACGGTATGGAGGGGCCTATGAAATCTGTTTACATTTATTTTTTTCTGGATTCCATTTTATTCTGTTTCTGGACTGCGTTTTAATATTTAAATAACATTTTATTATTCAAAAAGCATGCCTAATTAATTGAAGTCATGAAACTTATACAATTTAACAGCTATTTATTATAAGTTTAACAAAAAAAATAATTTTTAAATCCCTATGAAAACAAAAATAAAAATTTTAACGCCCCATGAAATCTATTTGATTTCTTCCTCAAATTTTACTGAAATTCTGTGTTTTGTTTTAAATGTTTAATTATTATTATTATTTTTATATTATTATTATTATTATTATTTATTTATTTTTTACCAAATTCTGTGTTTTCCATTTGAATTATTCTGGTTTAATTACATTTTAATAATCAAAAGTATGTCTAATTAATATAATTCATAAAAACAACTAAATGAATTAATTTGTTTACAATATTAGGGCCTATGAAATTTATTTTATTTTTTTCAGAAATTCTGTGTTGTGTATTTTTATTTTTCTGGTAATTAAATGAAGGCATAAAACATGAATTTATCTTTTAAGTTTTAATCAAATTAGAATTTTAAACTCTTTCTTTGTTTATTTTGATTTATTTACATTTTTTTGCAAACAAAATGCTGCACAACAGAGATTTACTGTTAAAATTAAAACATGGGGAAAAATGGTGTGATTATTCCACAAAAAATAAGGTTTTAATTTTTTTTCCGGTTGCTGTGAAGACCTTTAAGCTTCTGTGTGTCTATGATATGATGATAGTTTTTCTCAAATGAAACACTAAAATATTAATGAAGTGACTCTCAGAGCAGCTCTAGAGATGAAGTTAATGTGTTTATGAGCTTTTCAGGAACTGCACTTTTTAGAATTTATCTTAACTTCTTTCATAAGAAGATTTTTATAACTCCAGCTCCTGAACTTGAGGTTTTTGACATCAATGTCTCTTCCACTAGAACCTTCTGGTCCGCCGCATCAGCTCCGGGTTGCTCTGGGTCGTGGGTTCGAGAGTCATTCACTGAGGACTGCCGGTGTCCGTCTTACTCCATGATTTTCGTCTGAACCAAAACACACTTTCAAGCTCATTTCGAGGGACATGGTTGCTTAAAATGATTCCACAGGAGTCCTGGAGAGCCTCCTACATATGAAGCCAAATTCTCTCCATCAAAAGTTAAGCAATCTGTCATCTTCCTGTGCCTCCACCAAACCAACACACAACCCTGTTCTTCTGAAGCTCTGCTATCTACCTCCAAAATGCACCTGCACCCGTTTCTGATGCCTTGGATTATAGATTTCACTCTGTCCTGTTTTTCTACTCTCTCTTCTGATTCATACATACTGTATTTATACATGTTTGAATGTACTTCTGTGTGTCAGTGTGCGTGTGTAAGTAATGTTTGCACGTGTTGCATGTGTTTTGAATGCAAAACTCGTTAATGCACGAGTTGCTGAAAGACAAGCTAATGTATATAAATGTTTCTATTTGGTAGTATTTCGTTTTCTGGAGAAAATCCCTTCTTTGTTCATTTTCAAGTGTCCTGATCTGTGCAAAACACTACAGTGCCTTATGAATGCCACTTTCACATGTTGACCAAAGTTGCTTTGACATCAGCGTTCATTTTGTTTGCATGATTTGAAAGCTGTATTCGAAACCGCACTCGATTCTTCTTGAAAATGGGATACGTTTCCGGTGTTTTCATTTGGTATAAAAGCAAAGTGCCCTCAATTGTGGTCGTGGACCACAACTGATGACGTATAATTTGTCCATCACAGTATAAAACATTTCTTATTGCTGCTGGTCTCTGCAGAAATTGCCTTTCCATAAAATCCAATTAATTTTATTAAAATAAATGTCCAATTTATTTATTATTACAGCATCTCTGACTCTAATATATAATGACTTTCGCGCACACATATAGTATAACATCAGGACTGCACCAAATTAGTACTTTCTAGATTGCAATTTCATTGTATTTTTGTCTTTAAGTAATATTTCAATAGTTTTATTGATGCTTTTGTACGATTTTTTTGCCTTTTGTTATTTGCGATGTTATTCGTATTCCCATCACACATTAAACAGTCATTCGTCTCAGTTAATTTTCTTTCATTGCTTGCTTTTTCAGTGTCATAATTGACATTTCAGTGTGATTCTGATGCTGTGGTTTGAGTAACGCAGTAACTGGCGTCACCGAGCCGTAGCAGGTATTTAGCGTGCATGTGCTCATTACAGATCAAAGGGCTCGTGTTGTTTACATGCACCCGTCTGCACACATACTACGCTCACTACATATATTTTGTGGCATTTTTTGCATGCTTTCTCAGCAGCATGCTAAGTACAGTATACTTCAGATTCAGGTAATCATGTGTTGATGTTTAGTTTGTAGGATGGAATGTGTCTGAATGAACAACCGACACAGTTACTCTAACCAGTACTTTCTGCACTGCTTTACACTTCTACTTTAAACTTCTGCTTCAATGCTTTAAATGACTTTTGTAAAAATAAAAAACTAATTTTTCTAACAAAAATGCCAATGTATGAATATCTTTACAAAATTATTTTTTAAATGTGTATTTATACCTATATATGCACTATATAGTGTTTTGAACATACTGAGTAAAATAACAATTACTATGTATAATGAACCACATGCTACTTTTTACTGTAACTGATTTAACTAAAAATATGCTCATTTATAGTTTTAGTAAACTAAAAAAATGCCAATGTATGGATGTCTTTACAAATATATTTTTAGGTTTTTTGTGTGTGTGTTTGTATATATACACACACATACACACTACTGTTTAATAGTATATTTTTATGTTTTTGATCCAAAATACAGCAAAAACAGTAATATTACATTTATTCCTGTGATCAAATCTGAATTTTCAGCATCATTACTCCAGTCTTCAGTGTCACATGATCTTCAGAAATCATTCTAATATGCTGATTTGCTGCTCAACAAACATTTCTGATTTTATATATATATATATATATATATGATTTTATTTATACACCTTCATTTGAGTCCAGCTGTGTTTGATTATACTGATTGGACTTGATTAGGAAAGCCACACACCTGTCTATATAAGACCTTACAGCTCACAGTGCATGTCAGAGCAAATGAGAATCATGAGGTCAAAGGAATTGCCTGAAGAGCTCAGAGACAGAATTGTGGCAAGGCACAGATCTGGCCAAGGTTACAGAAAAATTTCTGCTGCACTTAAGGTTCCTAAGAGCACGGTGGCCTCCATAATCCTTAAATGGAAGACGTTTGGGACGGCCAGAACCCTTCCTAGAGCTGGCCGTCCGGCCAAACTGAGCTATCGGGGGAGAAGAGCCTTGGTGAGAGAGGTAAAGAAGAACCCAAAGATCACTGTGGCTGAGCTCCAGAGATGCAGTCGGGAGATGGGAGAAAGTTGTAGAAAGTCAACCATCACTGCAGCCCTCCACCAGTCGGGGCTTTATGGCAGAGTGGCCCGACGGAAGCCTCTCCTCAGTTCAAGACACATGAAAGCCCGCATGGAGTTTGCTAAAAAAACACCTGAAGGACTCCAAGATGGTGAGAAATAAGATTCTCTGGTCTGATGAGACCAAGATAGAACTTTTTGGCCTTAATTCTAAGCGGTATGTGTGGAGAAAACCAGGCACCTGTCCAATACAGTCCCAACAGTGAAGCATGGTGGTGGCAGCATCATGCTGTGGGGGTGTTTTTCAGCTGCAGGGACAGGACGACTGGTTGCAATCGAGGGAAAGATGAATGCGGCCAAGTACAGGGATATCCTGGGCGAAAACCTTCTCCAGAGTGCTCAGGACCTCAGACTGGAACTAAGGTTTACCTTCCAACAAGACAATGACCCTAAGCACACAGCTAAAATAACGAAGGAGTGGCTTCACAACAACTCTGTGACTGTTCTTGAATGGCCCGGCCAGAGCCCTGACTTAAACCCAATTGAGCATCTCTGGAGAGACCTAAAAATGGCTGTCCACCAACGTTTACCGTCCAACCTGACAGAACTGGAGAGGATTTGCAAGGAGGAATGGCAGAGGATCCCCAAATCCATGTGTGAAAAACTTGTTGCATCTTTCCTAAAAAGACTCATGGCTGTATTAGATCAAATGGGTGCTTCTACTAAATACTGAGCATTTTTCAGTTTTTCTTTTTTAATAAATCTGCAAAGATGTCAACAATTCTGTGTTTTTCTGTCAATATGGGGTGCTGTGTGTACATTAATGAGGAAAAAAAATTTACTTAAATGATTTTAGCAAATGGCTGCAATATAACAAAGAGTGAAAAATTTAAGGGGGTCTGAATACTTTCCGTACCCACTGTATATATTCAAAAAGATTTTAAAAATGGACAAAATCTATTGGTAAATATAGCAAAATATATTTTAAGTAAATATATTTGAAACATATTTTGGCAATATATATTTTGGTCTTTTTTTGTGTGCATATTTTTAAATATATTTAATATTTTTATATTTAATATTTGAACTTTAATATTCGAACAATGCTTGAAACTTGGTATTACGAGCATTTCTTGTGTCTGTTTGCCTCTTTAAGATGAATCGCTTGATGTATTCCCCAAATTGTAAGTCGCTTTGGATAAAAGCATCTGCTAAATGAATAACTGTAAATGTAATATAACTTTTTTTCCCCCTTATAGGGTTAGTTCACCCAAAAATGAAAATTCTGTCATCATTTACTCACCCTCGTGTTGTTCCAAACCCGTAAGAATTTCTTTCTTCTGCTGAACACAAAAAATGAATGTTGGTAACCAAAACAGTTGCTTGTAGCCATTGACTTGCATAGTATAAAAAAATAAATACTATGCAAGTCGGTGGCTAACAGCAACTGTTTGGTTACCAAAATATCTTCTTTTGTGTTCAGCAGGGGGGAAAAAATGATACAGGTTTGGAACAACATGAGGGTGAGTAAATAATGACAGGGTTTTATTTTTGGGTGAACTAGCCTTTATGCTAACTGGGCGTCGCCGCTGCCGTTCCAGTGACAGATAAACTTTTCCCTCTCGTGTGTATTTTCCTTTCAGGAACAGACTGCTAACATTCCTCCCACAACCCCAAACCTCGGGTTACAAGTAATACTGCGACTTAACGAGTATACTGATTACATAATAAACCACAAAACTCACCTCAGTGAAAACAGTCCCGCGCAAACCAGCTGCTCACGCGAGCCGTTAATGAAGGCTTTGTGACGCGCGCGCAGATGTGCAGCGAGAAAGAATGATAATGAATGTGCGCGACTCTGGAGAAACTTCACTCTTTCATCAAACGTTTTTCGAGAAGGTTTACCAAAATGTTTTCGAATGTTTGTGGGACTACATATTTGTCTTCTGGTGGGAAAGTAAATATAGAACTTAATTAGTTCATGGTCTCAATCATGAATAACAGCGCTTCAAGATGTTATATATTGCCATCTAGTGGACTGATCATGCAAGTACAACTTACAAAACGCACTGGTCCCAACCCTGGTCCTGGAGGCACCCCAAGTCCCCAACACTGCACATTTTGCATGTCTCCTTTCTCTGACGCACCA
>NW_015641044.1:666-900 GCF_001515625.1 Sinocyclocheilus rhinocerous | reverse complement strand
TCTTGTTGCCCTTCGACTGAAAATTACAACCAAAAGTCACACAATATGATATCGTATCAGTATTTTATTTTCTGAGTTGTGTATTCCGAGTTGTGTTGCGGTAAAAAGCCAAAGACTATAGAAATAAACGCCAGTAGCTCACCGAGTGCAACCATTTGACGTCACCGACGCAGAATGTACTGTGCACATAAAATAATGCCCCCATAGTTAGTCCAAAAACCATGTCGATTTTTT
>NW_015641044.1:0-183 GCF_001515625.1 Sinocyclocheilus rhinocerous | reverse complement strand
GAGAAGCAATTGGGCAGATTGTGTAATCCTGGCAACCCTGTTCGTATTGTTCTTTTGTGCATGCGGGTCAGTTCAGAACCATGATCTGTTCACACTGGAAATCTGATTTTGTCCACATTTAAAACAGATAGGGCTGTTGCGATAACCGCAATATCGCGCTATTGACGAGCAAACCGCAGAGGA
>NW_015641043.1:23076-35263 GCF_001515625.1 Sinocyclocheilus rhinocerous | reverse complement strand
CAGTGCAATAATATGTCCCACCCTGATTTCAGTACCCTAAATAAACCATATATTTACTCATATATCTACTCTATAGTAAAATATAAGATTCAATTACTTACATAGCACAGATGAACACTTTCAACACTTTCCAGATGATCTTGACAAATCTAGATGACAAAAAGTAAAATTAATTAATTAATTAATTAATGAGGGAGGCACTTTACTCTAGTCACATAATATATATATATATATATATATATATATATATTGTAATGGCATAATTAAAGCTCATTAACCAACTACTAAATAAATTACTTTTAAATCAGATGAGATGATGCTGTTAAAAGACAATAATAAATAAAATTAATTAAGGTAATTAAGACATTACTAATGGCTAACTTGCTTTTTTGCTATATATACATACATACATACATATATATATTTATATATACTTATGTATACTTACAAAGCCAAATATGCACCGTGCTGTGGCTCTTGAAAGAGCCTTTGGGTGTATGCAGCAGCTATTGACACATAAACAAGGACAGAAAAAAAGAGAGGAGAAAGTGAGAAAAAGAAAAGGCATCACTGAATTTAAGTCAGATATTGCATTTGTCTGTACAAATTGAAATGTATTGATTGTTCATCAATGATTATTAACTAATCAGTATTTTAAGAACATGGAAAATCAGACATGCAGGATTGTTAACTTACAATAATCAGATGACAGTCGACACTTAAAAAGAGAAAGCAAATAATTGTCCATGGTATAAACCATTAAATTAATAAAAGTAGTGATTTATGACTATACAATATCTGAAAATGCACCAAAAAAAGCATATTACGTCACAAAACAACATTTTCACAATTGAAAATAATTATAATTTAACTTTTTTTTGTTATATAAAAAGCGCAATAATAATAATAATAATAATAATAATAATAATAATAATAATAATAATAATAATAATAATAATAATAATAATAATAATAATAATAATAATAATAATAATAATAATAATAATAATAATAATAATAATAATAATTATTATTATTATTATCGCACACGGGTAGGCTACACAGGCTTATGAATCTGTCTCTCACTCGTGAAGTTCACGCGCTTTTGAGAGAGCGCTCGTGCGAAATCAGCCAAATCTGTGAGAGAGCGCTGCCTCAGAGTAAAAATATTATTAATAGTAATTGGAAAATTATTTTGTTTTTTAACGTTACCTTCCTTTACCAACATGAATCTAAAACGAAATGGGTTTTCTCAATTCTAGTAGATTTCTGCTCAGTATATCGCTGACAAATGGCGTCAGATGTAGTTTAACGGCATTAACGGTAATTCGCGGTGCGAGTGTACCGTACGGGGAGGAAAACAGGCAGGAAACCCATTGTTTATGTGAACAGTAGAACTAGACGTGGTATTTTTAAAAGACAATCCGTGAATTTTATACTTATGTATACAAAAATACTTTACCTCAGGAAAACTCACAGTCCGGCGATGACCTCTCATTCAAAAGGTAGTCCGGCTGTGCGCGCGATGGGCAAGTACCCCGGCTTAAATACCCTCTGGTTCTTTCGCGGGCTTTGCACGTGAGGTGTAAAATAAACGTTTATTTATTGATTTATTTATTTATTAATTTAATAAATTATTTATTTAGTTTTTTTTTTTTTTTTGGAGAACTGATGTTTTTTAGCTTGTGATTTTTGAATACTGTGATTATTGAAACTGAGAGTCCAATACTGCAGCATTTCCTTGAAGGTTTTTTTTGTTGTTGTTGGAAACAAACTTTTTTCCCCATGAACTAATAAGTTGACGCTACATTAGAGCAGTGTTTCCCAACCGGGGTGCCGTCTGTCGACTACCTGAAAAACTAAAAAGCAATTTATTTAATTCGAAGGTCTGTCGTTATTTATTTATTTGTGCTATCGTTATTCATTTTTTTATTTGTTCTTATTTTATTACTGACTGCTTACTTGTCATTTTTTATTCAATTCAAAGTTTGAAATCAAGCTATCGTGCTACTGCACCAAAATTACCCCACTGTAAAATAAAAAAAACACCGAGTGAGCAAAAATTTGTGAGATTCGGAAGGTTGTGAGGTTCGGAAACACTGCATTAGAGGACTGTTTAAGTGTGAACAGTGTGATTCATTGTGAAAACTGAACTATTTTTGTTATAATTGAACAATATATTCATTACAATTTCACAGCTACACCTTTGAATGGCATGATTTTCTTACTTTGTGTTGACATTTTTTGCATGTAATTGGTGGTTTCAGTTATCCTGGTTAGAAGCTGGAAATTAATCCAAATTTTTAATTCTAATTGGTAGGTTGAATTCTACCTGGCGCCCGAATTGGTAATATAATATTGTAAGGAATTAATCTTTAAGTTAAAATTCCTATTTTTGGGTGTGCTACCGTTACAAACTTAGTAATGTAATGTAAAAAGAATAAACATTACAATTAGAGATTAAATTGAAATCTAAAGATAACGCTAATACACATTAAATATACGTAGTCACGCTATGCTGATGTTGTTAACGTTAACCATTTGAGAACAAAGTATAACAATAATAGTAATTTGCAGTTTGATGTGATCTGAGCTAACTTCGCGATAGTTAGATTTAATCACCATTGGTAGAGCGATTTATTGTAGAACTTTGTCACCATCTCTGTTTGAAACCTGCAATTGCAGTTATTTGCGGAATTATCTTCTTTACGTGGGTTGTGCGCCGACACGGCTCTTCAGCGCCGATGAGCACTCTTCGTGTGATATTGATTTACTATATGAAATTATATAAATACATTTTCTGTCCCTATATCTTAAATTTTGTGATCATTCTAAATGCATTTTAACAGACTGAATCATGCGGTTAAAGAACGCACTCTAAATGCGCACGCGCACTAGTCTAATCTACTAGACTTCACGGCACTCTGTAGGAGTGTCTTGTTTGGTTTTTGGCAAAATACTGGTAATGTCAAATCGCACATCGTTAAAACAACAATTACGATATTATCGCAGATGATATAGGCCTATATCGCACACCCTGCACCACTGTCTTTTTGGCTAATTTGTGCAAAACCTTTTGCTAAACTGTCGAAGCTTTATTTTAACCACCAGTGCAACAATGAAAGTATTTACCTTACCTATACATGCTTGCGAAGGGTTGATGTCGAGATTTTATAAGCTGCTAGTTTGGTCTCCCTAGGCAAACACAGCTTACACTGCATAATAGAGCATAAATATGGCCAGGGGTTCACTTCATTTCCTTCGAGTTCAACTTCAGCAGAATACGACGGGGTTTCGTTTTCAGCTGTGTCTGCACCACTAATGCCTGTCTTGTCCGTCTGCATCTTTCTTGTGATTTTAGCCAGTTTGCTCTCCTGCCCATTATTTACTACAGTAGCTTCCAGGGAGCGATTTTTTATTTTTATTTTTTTTTACTCCGTAATTAATGTGTTTTAAAATGTAGCGAAGTACAATACTTCAAACTAAATATACTTAAGTAAAAGAAAATTACAGATTTTAAAAATTACTTAAAAAAAAGTAGAAGTACACCAAAAAGCTACTCAATCACAGTAACGCGAGTAAATGTAATTCGTTACTTTCCACCTCTGCATGTATGTGAATAAAGTTGGATATAACGTGTATCAGAAAATGTTGTTCGTCTACCTCAGAAGGTCAAACTAAATAGTATACATGCCATTTTGTTATTTGTTTTATAACGGTGACAACTGTTGCATCCTTATTACCTGACTCGCATGACTGAATACAGTTTGAAAGACCTGCATAATTTTGTTAAAAGCAATAAACTTAAAATGGAAAAAAGTATAGTTCATGTTAAATAAATTTGTTTGTCATAAAATAACTTGAGTAATAATTGAGCTTGACAGATGCATTCAAAAGATACAGTATATATCATTACAACAAACTACTTCCATACTGATTTTTGTTAGATAATAGCTTGTCCAAAAATTCTCTCTCCAAGGAAAACTGGATGATTCTTTAATGGGACACCAAATGCTAAAAGTGCAACTACAAACAAATCAAAATCATAAACAATTACAGAATCTCATGTAAAAAGTTCTCGGTTGCTGTTTTTTTTTTATTTTTATTTTTTTATGACAACTGTGGATAATACCAAGCTACCACATTTTTCTTGCAGCAATAATAGTCAACTATGATATATTTTTGTGGAAATTATGGTACATTGTGGTAAGGAAGGATTATTGGAAAGGCAGCAAGACAGCAGGTTGCCTCTTACTAGGCCACGTCTTGACACACACACACACCACATAAAGCCCAATAGGGGTTCCATAATTCCGTCCCCAAATTTCGCAGAAGTGCAATCCAATTCGTACTTAGACCTGTTGCAGCTGCCAAATTTCCTAACGCAACACGTTTGGATACACACCGCCTCTCTCACACACACAGACGTGTAGTGTTTGGAGAGTAAAGCATCCTTGATAACTGGCTGCCAACACACACTGAGATCAAACAACCAACCCTTCAAATTCCTGGCTGATATTCATACTCGCACCCGCTCGAAAATCTCACAAGCCCTGCGAGACCGCGAGAAGACATGAAGACTGTACACTTAGAATTGAGTACATCAATCATTCTCAGCACTTTCTCTCACACACACGCACGTTGAAATACAGTGAGCAGATTAAAACTATTAGACCGTCGCAATGAAAGAGATGAAACTAAACAAGACGGCGCACAGTGCCCACAAGAAGAAAGGTACAGACAGGTAATTAAATGGGTAAAATGAGAGGAGGAAAGGATGGAGAGCAAGAGAGAGGAGGACAGATGGCATTCCACTGAGAGGACTAAAGAGGGTGAGAAAGAAGGAGGGAGAGAGATGAGTAATTATGAGTTTCACAGCTTGATACAATTTCTAATTACTTCACAACATCCATAGCATAAATAAGGTCTGCCGGTGCCGGAAGTCTATGGCAAAAGACAGAAGAGGTCAAAGAGGGAGGGGTTTGGGGTTGGCTTTTATTTAAGAGTCAGTATATGGAATTATGACTGACAGAAGAAGAGAGAAACAGACAAGGGGGCTTAAAAGCAAATCTTTGACCACCATTCCAGGGGAAACATCTTAATTTCAAATTCAAATTAGTAATTATTATGATTGTATTAATAGCAGGGTATAGGGTATAATCAACTACAACTGACATTTTTTCAGATATAAGTGTTTCCAGAAAGGTCTCTTAATTAACTTCTTGTTTATTGAACTGTTATGTCATGCTGGTTTTTGGAGGAAAAAACAGCACTCTTCGTGTGATATTGATTTACTATATGAAATTATATAAATATAGGCTATACATTTTCTGTCCCTATATCTTCAATTTTGTGATCATTCTAAATGCATTTTAACAGACTGAATCATGCAGTTAAAGAACACAATCTAAATGTGCACGCGCACTAGTCTAATCTACTAGACTTCACGGCACTCTGTAGGAGTGTTTTGTTTGGTTTTTGGCAAAATACTGGTAATCACATCGTTAACATCGTTAAAACAACAATTACGATATTATCGCAGATGATATAGGCCTATATCGCACACCTGTCTTTTTGATGAAAGTATTTACCTTACCTATACATGCTTGCGAAGGGTTGATGTCGAGATTTTATAAGCTGCTAGTTTGGTCTCCCTAGGCAAACACAGCTTACACTGCATAATAGAGCATAAATATGGCCAGGGGTTCACTTCATTTCCTTCGAGTTCAACTTCAGCAGAATACGACGGGGTTTCGTTTTCAGCTGGGTCTGCACCACGTGAATGCGTGAGACCAATAGAAGATCAAAACCTCATAACGTGAATCGCTAATTTTAGCAGTCGCATCATCCTGTTTTATGCAACATAACTTTAAAAGATTACAAAAATCACATAAAAAGAGAAGCTGCTTGGTTTGCGTTGGCATGGGAAACAGGAGCGGATGATTTTTTTTATTGCATAAGATTTGTATGTGTGCTTGTGTGCACTTGATTAACTATACTTGTGACTGATTGTAATCACTTAAATAGAAAAGAATTATGACTAGTGAGGATATTTTGTTGGTGTACTGTGAAAACCTTGGCGCGTGATGTCATATCCTGGTCCCGCTCCATTTCGCAGCACCGTCCGAACGAATTTTGCATGCTCAAAGTCTAGTGTGACCGCGGCTTAACGCATGTCTTGTCCGTCTGCACCTTTCTTGTGATTTTATATTTTTGTCTCTTCTACAGTATGTAACTATACTTGTGACTGATTGTAATCACTTAAATAGAAAAGAATTATGACTAGTGAGGATATTTTGTTGGTGTACTGTGAAAACCTTGGCGCGTGATGTCATATCCTGGTCCCGCTCCATTTCGCAGCACCGTCCGAATGAATTTTGCATGCTCAAAGTCTAGTGTGACCGCGGCTTAACGCATGTCTTGTCCGTCTGCACCTTTCTTGTGATTTTAGCGCCAGTTTGCTCTCCTGCCCATTACTGCAGTAGTTTGCAGGGAGTGATTTTTTTATTTATTTTTTTTACTCCGTAATTAATGCGTTTTAAAATGTAGCGAAGTACAATACTTCAAACAAAATATACTTAAGTAAAAGTAAAATTACAGATTTGAAAAATTACTTTAAAAAGTAGAAGTACACAAAAAAGCTACTCAATTACAGTAACGCGAGTAAATGTAATTCGTTACTTTCCATTTCTGGAATTTTCACAGGATAATGTCATCTGAACAAGTAAGTAACATTAAATCTAATGATCGCTTAGCTCATATCACATCAAACCTTGCAAATTATTATTATTGTTGTACTTTGTTCTCAAATTATTCATGTTAACAACATCAGCATTGCGTGACTTTGAGTATAGTGTGTATTAGCGTGTAGATTTCAATTTCTGTACTGTCTAATCTCTAATTGTCATAACGTTCGAATTTCATTTAAAGATATTGTCTTTTAAAAGCAAATTAATGTTCCTAAACTGGTTCTCTTTGAAATACAAATCTTGTGTAATTCCACGTATCTGTAATCAGATGCACATATAAAACTGGAATATAATCTAATTTCAGTCACTTACATGTGTTTCATTAACACATAATCATTTCCGGATTACAATCTGCAATCAAAATTATAAATTTAATTATTCCAGCTGCTGTGAGAAAAGGCTATAAATGATTCACCACCTGCAGCATCCTCACATGCGATATACTCTACTAGCCGGGACTCCTTCTTTATGTTTACAGACGTGACGTAATGACGCAAAGATGAACGGCGGCATGCTCGATTTTCCCACGAAAAGCTACCGGTACCGCTCAAATTAGAACACATTATTAGAAGCATATCACTGTGAATTGGGCTAAGGTAAGGAGTTTTGAACACTGGCTGGTTATGTACTTGCTCAAAAATTGATTTCAGACCATTTTTAAGCAAAAAAAGTTGTGGACTGCAGCTTTAAGTTAAAACTAAGGGCAACACCCTTTTTAACAATCGTGATTTAAAGCTTCAGATTGTTTTATTGCTTTAGGCAGATATAAGAGGAAATGTGGCCTTTAGTCAGTAACAAAGATCAACAGCAATTTATTAAGGCAGCATGCTGCTGAAAAAAAAAACAGTTAAAACCAGCTTAGGCTGGGGTTTTTTGTCACATAAACAGTTTGTTCACTGATGCTCAGTCATAAAGAAGGGCAGAATAATACCACCACGTTTTTTTCACAAGTAATGTTTTCTTATTTAATATGTGGAACGTATTTATATATTGTAAATACTGAAAAATAATAAGATGTTTAAGAGCACAGCATTTTAACAGATGGGAGCAGCTCTGGTGAAAAACAGGGTCTAAAACATTCAGATGACCCACTCAGATGAACAACAAGCGCTACTCTACTCTGCTCAAACTCGCATTTGAATCATCAGTGGCAAATTCTTAAAATATTAAGGCCCAATCCCAATTCTATTTTATACCTCTAAGAATTGGGACACCACTACTGTGCCGTCACACGTCATCATACGTCGTCTAGCTCCTACAATACACACACCTATACTGGAGTGCTGGTGTGCATTGATTAGAGCCTTTAATTACAGTTCTATATTAATGCGCTGCGTACTGACACACACACACACACACACACATATGTATATACTGTATATTGGAGATCGCGCAGCTCACACATCCAGGAGAAAAGAAACTTGTCAACGCTGCCCCACAACTTTTATTAATATCAGTTTAAATACTGAATCGCTACATTATATTTTCCAGCAACGAGAGGATAAAATCGCTGTTTTTTTTTTTAAGTAAACTCACTCTAAAAAGAGAAACGCACAGAAGCGCGCATACACGCAACTTTCATCTCTCTTTCTCTCTCTCTCTCAATTTGGCAATATTTGAGAAAAGGGTTTAGCGATTTCTAATTATTGGGGAGACTAGCCCCCCTCAATGTCTATGGTGGTTATCTCCCTGATCAGACATGAAAATATGTTGTGGCACTATTGTGCAGTCTATAATGATATGACGTTAGTTAGCAAATATTAGCGTTTTTGCTGAACATTTCTTTGAGTAACATGACCGTAAATATGAACTCACGATTGAATGTAACATAAAACAAATGATTACTTTTCGTTAAAATCTTTATTAAAGCCAAAAATGCTTACATTTATGCGTCTTTTTGTTTGCTCAGGCAGCCATGTTGCCCCTGAAGCCAGTTTACGCTGAGATAATTCATACCCCTTCATTTGAAGTGTGGTCCCGAAAAATCTTTGTTTGAAGGGCTGTCTGGCCCTTCCCCTCCAACCAAAAGAGAATTGAGACACCCCTACTCCTTCACGTGAACGCGCGAAACGGAGGGGTAGGGGAAGTGCTAAGGGGTAGAATTGGGATTGGGCCTAAAAATTATGTTTTAATAACAAGGTTTGGGAGGAGCGCATCTCGCCTAATTAACACAGGTGGAGCGCACTCAAGTTAATCAACACCATGATATAAATACAGCTGACTTACCTCTATCCATTGACAAGTTTATCAGCATCTTGGTTCGCTCATCTACAACCATGTCGCAAAAACAAACCACCTCGTCTGAAGATGAATCCAACTCTCCTCCGGTCCCATCGCCGCAACCAGCTGGCCCTAAGACCACTCCTCCTCGGCGTAGCACCACAATCGAGCTCCAGGCCCCATCTCGCGGACGCGTTACGGCTCGAGCAGCCACTCGCCTCCCAAGACGCCTAGGTCTACCCTCGCCACCTCCGGCGAGAACCCCAGTCGACTCCCCGGCATCCATCCTCCAGGCCAACGATTCCACCAATAGGAAAGTGGACCGTGTCAAGTCTGAGGCAAGCGCTGACCAAATCCGACGTCCAACCTTCACGCAAGTTAAACAAAGCAGAGTTATGATTTGTACACAAATCTGCATCTAACTAACCTCTCTCCCGAGTCCACCCCAACCCCAAAGAAGGGCAAAAGACAAGGCAAACCTCCAGATACGCCTCGCCGGACTCCACCGTCTTCCTCCTGCGCAAAGCCCAGCTCTCCGTCAAGCCGTGGCGTCAGGCCGTCAGCAAGCCTGGGCCGCACCCCGGATCCCGCCGATGCAAGGGTGCATGCGACACTGGCTGCAGCTCAGCCACGCACCGCGGCTTCTACTCCAACAACGCTCAAGCAAGCACTTGGTCTACCACCAATCCGCCACCAATCACAGACCCGACAGCCGCACGCCACTTTCAGCTCTGACCTCGCAGCCCAAGCAAGCGTTTGGCCGTACTGGCCGTCACACACAGCCCCGCGGCCCGCCCCTTCCAGTTCGGGGTCTGCTGCCCAAGCAAGTGCTTGGCCTTACTCACTGGCAAACACAGTCCCCCGGTCCCCCCAGTCCCCTTCAACTCTCTCCTCCAAGTGAAATCACAATACTCGCTCTTCACTGCTACACCAATGCCTGCCCCATCAAACGCCATCACCTCTGAACCTCCCCAAGTGGCTCACAACATCCGAGCGCAGATATTAGCAGGTGCGGACGTCGATCTCTCTTCTCTTCTTTCCCTCCTGCCCACTTCCGACTCAAACCGTCAAATAGACTGCGGGGATTTCTCAGTCACTTTAAAAAACCCAAATCCTCTTTCATTACGACTACTTTCTCTGAGTTCACCATTGCATTTAGTCGGTTCACCGAGATCATCTGTTCAGCCTTCCCCCACAGGCGACGCAAACTCGATTATTTGTCAATCATAGCTGAGCTCGCATTGTCCTACGGAGGGGGACATTTTTACACGTACCACAAGCTTTTTTCTGCAAAATGTGCAGTATGAGTCGCCCAATGGAACCAGTGCCCTTACTGGGGCGCACTCGATCCAGATCTCCACAGCCGGGTATTTTTAGGCTGCAGGAACATTTCGTGTGCGGTTTGTAGGTCAGTCGCTCACTCCACCATGACTTGCCCACAAATCAACACCTCTATACCCTCATGCCCTGATACTTCCTCTGTGAAATCCACCAGCTACATCCCAAGATCCGCAACTACTGCAAACTCGGGTCCCGAGTAAACAGCCCCATCAGAAGCAGATAACAGGCAGCCATGCATCTCATTTAACAACGGGAGATGCATCAGACAGCTCTGCCGCTTCCTTCACATCTGCAGATTCTGCGGCGGAGCTCACGCCCACATCGTCTGCCCAGTGTTTAAAGCTGTGAATAAAAAGTCTAAAAATTACCTATCGACTCCCGTGAATATTTCTTGCCTGACCATCGAACTCGCTCACCACCCAGACAAAGAATTCACTAATTATCTTCTGTCTGGCCTCAGACACCGTTTTAACCCCAGCGTCGAATGCGCACTTTCCCAAAATTTCATCTGCAATAGTCTCCAATCCGCCCACACAGAGCTTAATCAAAAAAGAAGTCAAGTCAGGCTTTATGATCGGCCCTTTCAATAAACCCCCCTTCGAAATGTTTCACGTCAGCCCAATCCGAGTGGCTACCAGGAAATTTTCAGGTAAGAAATGCCTAATAATTGATCTGTCATCACCACATAATTCCATTAGTAACTTGATCCCTCTTGACAAATTTTCTCTCAAGTACCACGACATAGATCAGGCAGTCGAATTGATTAAAATTGCGGGCCGAGGAGCCTGGCTCGCAAAAATAGACATCACTTCTGCCTTCAAAGTGATGTCTATTCATCCGAACTCATGGCATTTGTTCGGGATACGTTGGCTCTGGAAATTCTATTTCGCCGTCCATTTAACCTTTGGATGCAAAAGCAGCCCCAAAATTTTTTATATGTTGTCAGAGGCCGTTTGCTGGGTCTTGTTCAATAATTACGCAATGCCCCACCTTATTCACCTCCTAGACGACATTCTGGTACGCAATCCCAGCCGCCCACATCCTCACAGTCCAAAAAGTTTTTTCCGAGCTTGGGATCCCCATCGCTCAGGAAAAAAACATGGGTCCCTCTACATTCATCGAGTTCCTCTGCATCAACTTTTTGACTCTGACTCAGCTAAATTTCAGCTCTCCCTGCCCAAGGAGAAGATCGATAGAATAATCCTCGTCTCCTCTACCTTCCTCGCCAGCCCAAGCTGTTCTAATCGCGAACTCCTTTCTCTGCTCGGGCACTTAAACTTAGCGCATCATTCCCCAAGGCCGCCCTTTCATCTTGCATCTTCTCTCACTCGCATCTTCGGTCAACGCGCTCAAGGACCATCATCTCATGCATGCCGCGACGAACTTAAGTTATGGATAATGTTCCTTAAACAATGGAATGGCCTTTCCCTTTTCTACAACAACTTTGTTTCGTCTCCCGTTGACATCCAACTATTTACAGATGCAGCTCCCTCAATTGGCTTCGGAGGTTTTTACCAAGGACGTTGGTTTGCGTCTCCATGGCCCCCCCAGCTGCAGGGCTCACCCCAGTCCTCAGCTTTTTTTGAGCTCTACCCCCTCGTGGTAGCAGCCTTCCTATGGGGGAATGAATGGGCTTCTAAAAGTATCTTAGTGCACTGCGACAACGATGCAGCTGTTCAGTGTATTAATAAAGGCCGTTCTCATTCTCCCGCCCTCACGCCCCTCCTTAGACGCTTAATATGGATCGCAGCATGACTCACCTGCCTATAGCCTTAGTAATCCTGAAGACATTGATTAACTTGTTCAGGTGTGTTTGATTAGGGTTGGAGCTGAACTCTGCAGGACTGCGGCTCTCTAGGACCGAACTTGCCTACCCC
>NW_015641043.1:21650-23044 GCF_001515625.1 Sinocyclocheilus rhinocerous | reverse complement strand
GGTCAATCACAACGCACTGGATAGCTGGCTAATCAGAGCACACCTCGCTTTTCAGACCGATTAGTTTTGTAAAAATCGACACGTTTCAGAAAGGCGGGGCATAGAGGAGAAACAATAATGTACAGTATGTGGAAAATAATGTGTTTTTTTTACTTTAAACCGCATAAACACATTTCATTACACCAAATACACAAAATAATGTTCTTTTTAGCAGCATCATATGACCCCTTTAAAGCTGTGAATAAAAAATAAAAAAATTACCTATCGACTCCCGTGAATATTTCTCGCCTGACCATCGAACTCGCTCACCACCCAGACAAAGAATTCACTAATTATCTTCTGTCTGGCCTCAGACACTGTTTTAACCCCGGCGTCGAATGCGCGCTTACCCAAAATTTCATCTGCAATAATCTCCAATCCGCCCACGCAGAGTCCGACGTTGTAGACAACTTAATCAAAAAAGAAGTCAAGTCAGGATTTATGATCGGCCCTTTCGATAAACCCCCCTTCGAAACGTTTCGCGTCAGCCCCATCGGAGTGGCTACTAGGAAATTTTCAGGTAAGAAACGCCTAATAATTGATCTATCATCACCAAATAATTCCACGGTCCCAAGCATTAATAGCTTGATCCCTCTTGACGAATTTTCTCTCAAGTACCACGACATAGATCAGGCAGTCGAATTGATTAAAATTGCGGGCCGAGGAGCCTGGCTCGCAAAAATAGACATCACTTCTGCCTTCAAAGTGATGCTTGTTCATCCGGACTCATGGCATTTGTTCGGGATACGTTGGCTCGGGAAATTCTATTTCACCGTCCGTTTAACCTTTGGATGCAAAAGCAGCCCCAACATTTTTTACATGTTATCAGAAGCTGTTTGCTGGATCTTGTCCAATAATTACGCAATGCCCCACCTTATTCACCTCCTAGACGACTTTCTGGTCATTTCACCTTCATCAATCATCATCTGGTCATTGGTTTTTACCAAGGATGTTGGTTTGCATCTCCATGGCCCCCCAGCATGGCCCCCCAGCTGCAGGGCTCACCCCAGTCCTCAGCTTTTTTCGAGCTCTCCCCCCTCGTGGTAGCAGCCTTCCTATGGGGGAATGAATGGGCTTCTAAAAGTATCTTAGTGCACTGCGACAACGAAGCAGCTGTTCAGTGTATTAATCAAGGCCGTTCTCATTCTCCCGCCCTCACGCCTCTCCTTAGACGCTTAATATGGATCGCAGCATGCGACCAATTTATAATAATTGCCAAACACGTTCCAGGTTCAGAAACCCAAATTGCTGACTCTCTGTTTCACTTTATGTTTCAGAAATTCAGGACGCTGGCTCCAGAGGCAGACCAATTCCCAACTCCAGTACCTCATTATTCAGAATTAATATTCCCGTAA
>NW_015641043.1:18821-20948 GCF_001515625.1 Sinocyclocheilus rhinocerous | reverse complement strand
CCTCAGCGCGAGCTTGTATTCTGTATTCTGCTAACTTACTGCAATTCTCTGTGATGACGCAGTAACTTACCGCGGGGAAGAAAAAATATTCGGTCTGTCCAATGATTGTAAAGTCATTAGGTCCGTCAGACTGAAGATATTTTAGCGGAAAAGAGACAAAAAATAATTAAGACCCATCGAATCCGAATTTAAGACATTTTAAGACTTTTTAAGACGTTATATTAGGAAAACGTTATTTAAGACATTTTAAGACTTTTTAAGGACCCGCGGACACCCTGTTCAAGGCATTCCACCTCTCATACAACACACCGATACCTGATTTTTCCCTACTTTCAATCACCTCATTCGTCTCTTTTCTTAACAGCGTTAAGGGTCTCCAAGTGGGGTCCATCAAAGGTTACCTGAGTGGCGTCCAATTTTTCCACAAGCTGATGTTCGGCACTTCTTAACAGCGTTAAGGGTCTCCAAGTCGGGTCCATCAAAGGTTACCTGAGTGGCGTCCAATTTTTCCACAAGCTGATGTTCAGCGCTCCCTCGCCCGAAATAAGCAATTCACAAACCTCCCCCGGATCAGAGGAATCCAGCGATCCCAGCCCCCCCGTCCCGACTCCAGACAACCCATAACGTTAGACATTCTCACAAAATGTATCCACACCCTCCGCACAGGTTACCAGCCTCTCAGTACAGCCAGCACACTCAACGCCATGTTCATTCTAGCCTTTTTCGGTTTTCTTAGCTGCTCGGAACTCACTATCTCTTCCAAATTTGATCCAAAAATCAACCCGACCGTCTCAGACCTAACCATACTCGATAGCGAAACAATTTCTTTCTTAATCAAACAGCAAGACAGACCAAGCCAAGAAAGGTAATTACATCTACATTTTCAATCTCTCTTCTCCAATCCAACCATACCAGTCCAACTTAGAGTACCTCCGCCTTAGAAATTCTCAGGCTAAATTCGCCCACGAACCACTATTTTAGACGACTCCAAAAAACATGTCACTCACTTCTGGTTCCAAAAACATCTCAGATCCGTCCTGCAATTGTCGGGCATCCCAGCAAAGAATTTCTCCAGCCATTCTTTTTGCATCGGGGCAGCAACATCAGCAGCTCAAAAAGACCTCTCCAAGCAGCAGATCCAAACTCTAGGAAGATGGTTTTCAGAAGCTTATCAAAGCTACATAAAAACTAAGCAGTTTCACATCAAAAAAGACCACAAAAACCTCATTGGTCATCAAACCATTTAAAGTAATCACTCCGTAAAAAAAAAAAACCTGACCTTTTCCATCCTATGGTCGGCGAGGCTTACCCGTCCGATGCCGTGAGTATTGAGCTCCCATCGGATGCCGGCGAGAGCCTCCTGACTAGACAACCTTACCTTTTACATTCTACGGTCAGCAAGGCTTACCCGTTCGATGCTGTGTGCTCCCGTCGGATGTCGGCAAGAGCCTCCTGGCCAGACAACTTTACCTTTCCGTCTTACGTTCGGAGAGGCTTACCTGTTCAATGCCATGAGTATTGAGCTCCCGTTGGACGTCGGCGAGAGCCTCCTGGCTAGACAACCTTACCTTTTCCATTCTATGGTCAGCGAGGCTTACCCGTTCGATGCTGTGTGCTCCCGTCGGACATCGGTGAGAGTCTCCCAGCCACATAACTTTACCTTTCCGTTCGACGGTTGGCGAGGCTTAGCCTTCCGACTCCATGAGTCTCGACCTCCCGCCGAACGCTGTCAGAACCCTCTCAGCTAGCTTCATGTCTTTCCCCCCCGCCTGGCGAGGCTTACACGTTCGATGTTCTGAGTCTGATACCCCATCGGATGCCGCGAGAGCCCTCCCAGTCGGGTTTTCCTTTTCTCTCTCCCCTTCCAGTGAGGCTTACCCATCTGATGCAGTGAGTCTTGATCTCCCATCAGATTTCGGCGAGAGTACTCCCGGTTGGGCTTCTATACTTGCCGCCCGCAAGCAAGACTTATCCATCTGATGCTGTGAGTCTTGATCTACCGTCGGATGTCGCAAGAGTCCTCCTTGCCGGACGGCCCAAAGCCTTTTTATCTGCCAAACCGAGAGGACCCACACGTCCGTCGTCCTGAGTCTTGATCTCCAGTCGGAGGCTTCATGGGCCCTCTCG
>NW_015641043.1:0-18483 GCF_001515625.1 Sinocyclocheilus rhinocerous | reverse complement strand
GGAAGACCAAACAAAGTAGCTTCGCTTTCACAACGAAGCACACAGCGTCTTCAGGACATGGCGGCAGCGGCAACAATACTACAGCGAGAATGAAAGTTACGCCTTCTTTCTTTGCGTTAACATTTGGGCGGCGTTATGCAAATATTCCCACACAGTGACATAGACATGTGGGGGCGTGTTTAAATGAGGCGTTTTAGGAGGGCGTGGACTTAACTTTTATAAAGAATATCTCTTTGGATTTGAGACTTTAGTCTTTGCAACTTTACAGATCTTCTTTATGCACCAAGAGCTTGTAACACTCCAAAGCATCATATGACCCCTTTAAAATACTCATATGCAGTGGCGTCGCTAGGGATTCTGTGCCCATTGCACATTTTGCTGCGGGCATTCAGGGGGGTGTTTGACGATCACTAAATCACGTTCAGTGAAGGGGTGGCAATTATTCCTAATTTTTATATTATTTTTGTTTTTTATTTTTTCTCTTTTAATTTTACTTTCTAAACTCTTACTGCTTACATTTGGGAAGTATTGCAGCTTTGTGGAATTGCACACACCAGTCACTAGTCAGGTGACCACACAGAAAATTGTGAGGTGACACAACATTTAACCACAGGATTTACAAAAATCATTGCACGTTTTACAGAACATATGATGAAAACTATAATGTGCAGTATAAACTTTCTGCAGTGTAAACTCTACATTTATTGACTGCAAAGAATTACACATCAAATCTAACAAAAACATTTGGAGGTATGCTTGTTTTCTTAGCATTACATATGTAATCAACTCCTAATGAACACATTTTACTTGGTTAAATGACTGAGTGATAATTCATAAACTAAATATTATATGTCTTTGGAAGGCTATTCAAACACATTAAAATGCACAAATTCACATAATTTATATAGTCCACACATGCATGCCAAACTGACTGCATTAGTGTGGTAAAATTAAAATAAAATAAATTCTCTTCCATCTACACTTGACCCTCTAACACTAGCACTATCTATTCCATTTCATCTTGTTTTCTTTTTATTTATTAAAAAAAAAACACTTGACCTTTTAACACTTGCACTCTCTATTCTAACTACTAGTTTGTTTTTGTTTTTAATAATAAAAAAAACCTTGCCACATGTACTGCATTAGACTAACCAAGACTTGTCACAGCACTTACATATAATTACTCTTTTGTTGGTTTTGATTGCTTCTATTGTCCTCATTTGTCGCTGTTACGGAAGAGGTCTGACACAACAGGTTGGTTTTTTATATATATATCCATGGCAGAAGGTTCGTAAGAATCGCCCCACCTCCTGAATCTTCCTCTCCGTCTGACCATTCGATTGGGGATGGTATCCGGACGAGAGGCTTACGGTCACACCTAGGAGGTTAAAGAAGGCATTCCATACCTTGGAGATAAACTGGGGTCTTCAGGAAGTCCATAGTATCGGAATACGTGATTGAATAGAAGCTCCGCAGTTTCTAGTTCCGTGGGGAGACCTCTGAGGGGCAGAAGGCGACATGACTTTGAGATGCGGTCAACAATCACCAGGATGCATGTGTTACCTTCAGAGGGGGGCAGGTCCGTGACAAAGTCTACTCCTAGGTGTGACCAGGGGCGATTCGGCACTGGAAGGGGAAGGAATTTGCCAGATGGTAAATGGCGCGGGCTTTTGGACATGGCACAATCCGGACATCCTTGCACGAACCTTCTCACGTCCCTTGCCATATTGGGCCACCAGAAGCGATCTCGTAGCAGCGAGAGGGTGTTGTTGGCCCCTGGATGGCCAGTGCCTCGGGAGGAGTGAGCAGAGTGAATGAGTGGGGTGCGCTGTGTCCGTGGTACGTATTGACATCCTAGAGGACAGCCCGGCGGATTGTTAGGAGCTGTGTTGGAGGCCACTGGAGGGGAATTCCATTCGATTGGACTGATGATTATCTTAGGTGGGATGATGCTTTCCGGTTCTTCGGGGTCTTCTATGTGACTGTGAATACGCGACAAGGCATCTGCCTTGATGTTCCTGGGACCAGGGCGGTAAGTAATGGTAAAATTGAACCTCGTAAAGAATAATGCCCTACGGGCCTGGCGGGGATTTAACCGTTTTGCCTCACGCAGGTATTGGAGGTTCTTGTGGTCGGTCAGTACGGTAAATGGATGGGCTGCCCCCTCCAGCCAATGCCTCCACTCCTCAAGGGCCAGCTTGATGGCAAGGAGTTCCCTGTTGCCGATGTCATAGTTAATTTCCGCCGGGCTGCTCTTTAATCGTGGTGGGTTCTGGCCAGGAGGTTATAGCTTCCACCTTCCCCTCGTCCATCTGGATACCGGTATGGTCAATGTTATACCCCAGGAATTGCACTGTGGGTTGGTGGAAGGTGCACTTTTCAGCTTTGAGGAATAGGTGGTGTTCTCTCAGGCGTTTGAGGACTTCCACAACATGCTGGCGATGTTCGGCCTGGCCACGGAGATGCTCAAGGGCACTTGGGACGAGGGGAAGAGGATATCAGAACTTGACTGTGATATGGTTCAATGCTCGGTAATCGATACAGGGCCTCAAGCCTCTGTCCTTCTTGGCCACGAAGAAGAAGCTTGATGCAGCAGGGGAGTTAGATGGACGGATGTAACCTTGACCCAGCGCCTCCTTGATGTATTCCTCCATGGCCTTCTGCTCAGGAAGCGATAGGGAATAGACCTTTCCACGAGGCACTGGCTCACCCGGAATGAGATCGATGGCGCAGTCCCATGGCCGATGTGGTGGTAAGCGGGAGGCTCGGTTGGGACAAAACACATCTCTGAAGGGGGCATAGCAGGCTGGAATTTCCAAGGATTGCTTCTCAATGGGACTCTCAATGGAGGTGGAATTCACGGAAATGGCCTCGGGGAGTTTCTTTGGAGGAGAGGGAGTCCCGGGGAAGCAGTCTGGGAAGCAATCCTTGCCCCACTTCAGGACTTCTCCCGTCTTCCAGGATAGAATGGGATTGTGCTTTACCAACCAAGGGCGCCCTAAGATGATGTCCGCAGTAGACCCTTAACCAGAAGATGAATGTCCTCCGAGTGAAGGAGGCCCAGACGAAGAGTGATGGGTCCCACGCGATAGCGAACATGTCTACGGCATAGTGGCGTTCCAGTTATCGACTGGACTTGGTAAACTGTTTCCGTGGCGGTAGTCTGTAATTTGAGCTGGCGGCAGAGGTCGCGGGAGATGAAGTTTCCTTCTGACCCGGAGTCGATAAGGGCTGATAGTGAAATAGAGACATCAGAGGCAGTAAGCATTACACAGGTAGTGAGGGACTCCATCTTAATAATATCAGGTTGAATCACACTCACCACGGGACGTGGGGGACGCAGGGGGCATGCCAAGATCATATGCCCTGGAGCTCCACAGTACAAACAGAGACCTCGGGTCAGCATTCTCTGCCGCTCAGTGGAAGATAATCATTGCTTTTCCACGATCATGGGTTCTGGCGCTGGTTCTGGAGGATAACTGGGCTCTGGTCGGCGGAGGCAGGAGGTTGTGGCGTGGACGGGTATGGCTGCTAGACAGGACTGCATGCGGCTCGAGCATCGGATGGACAGTTGGATGAACTTTTCCAATCCCAACGAGTCATCATGGGCAGCGAGCTGTAACCGAAGCTGGGGTTCCAGCCCCTGTCTGTAGGTGGTCAGTAGCGCTTTCTCATTCCATCCACTCGCCGTAGCGAGAGTTCTAAACTTCAGCGAGTATTCGGCAATTGGCATGGCCCCCTGTTGTAAGTGATAGAGGTGCTCTCCCACAGCGGCATCTCCGTCTGTCCGTCCAAACACGTCGCGAAAATGCACCAGGAAGTTCTGCAGATCTTGAATGACGGGGCTGGCCTGAGCCCAGATCGTTTCCGCCCATTGCAGTGCCGGTCCTGTTAGCAGGGAGATAATAAAAGCGATTTTAGAGGTGTCGGTGGGATATGAGTGCGGTTGCATCTTAAAGGTGAGATTGCACTGGAGGAGAAATCCGTTGCACTCCTCCGCCGAACCAGAGTAGGGTGCCAGTCAAGCCATGGGACTAGCAATGATGGTAGGCGAAGAAGTGCTGGTTGGGATGGATGAGGTGATGGGTGGTGATGGCGGCGGTGCCGGTGGATTTCGTAGCACTCGCCGTAGCGAGTCTACGAGCTCCTGGAAAGAATCGGGGTGACTCATCTGTGCCGTCGGTGTTGGTCCGGTCTTCTGTTACGGAAGAGGTCTGACACAGCAGGTTAGTTATATACAAAATAGTTTATTTGGTCACAGTGAGTACTGGTGTCGAGTCCGGAGGAAGTGAGGGTGAGGGAAAGGTCCGTGAGAGAGTGCAGAGGATATGGAGAGTGGAGTAATCCGAGTCTTTGGCTTGATTGAGGCTGGAAGGTATACGGGGGAAGCACACACCTCAGCGATCCGGGAACTAGGAGATACAGGAGACGAGGAGACGCTAGGAGGAACACAGGAGGTAAGTAATGCAAGAAGTATTCAAGGGAAATCAGTAGCAAAGTCATTAAGTCCTCTACATGTATACGAGACCGGACAGTGAGGGTGTCTGAGGTGTGTGCTTTTATGCAGGCTGGTAATGAGGTGCTTGATTGGTGACAGGTGCGGGTGCTCAGAACTCAGGTGAGAGGGATCGTTGTGATTGGGTGGTGGCGGAGCCTGGCCAATCTGTTACAGTCGCATGCTAAATGACTAAATATAAATGTAAAAAATAGTTTTAGATTTGTGCATTGGTTGTGTCCTCTGCCTTGAAAGTGTACACAAATGTGCTTTTGCGATAAATAGCTATTTATGTCACTTTGATTCAGAAATTTTTTTTTTCACTTCCAAAATTTGCAGTGTGTACTTGGAAGTATTTTTGAATGGGTTATACTGTATACAGAAAATGAGCAAAGAGTGCTCCCTTTATAATCACGGATGATGCTCTGCAATTATTTCAGTTCTGCACTCCAGTTATAATCAAAAAAGCTATCTACACTGCACATTGAATCTCGTTTACATCATGTCTACTATTTGTTGAATATAATTAAAGGATTCATGAGTGACTCGCAGGTGGAACTCAGAACTCCGGCATTTCAAGTGGTATTGAGCAGATTCTCACTTACGTTAACACGTCTGATTGGACACTGCGTTCTCACGCTCAACAGACATGTCTGTGATTGGCTACAATGCTCAACACTTCAAAATCACATTGTAAATAGAAACCTTTGACGCTCTTCACAGAACATTCACACAAATATTCACTGGACCATTTGAAAGCAGCTGCCTGTCAGCAGGTATACTGAACTGACCTAGTAGTCGGTTGTTATTATTACATTTGAACATTTTCAGTACTGACTGACAACACTACAACAAACAAAGCCTTACTGAAAAAAAGTTCAGTTTGAATATCTGTTATGCTTTATATGCTTTCAGACTTTCATGAAAAAAAACTCTGCTTGAATGATACATTTATTTTTTTTTAGAAATTCTCAATTGTTTTATTTGAGAGAAAAACAGGAGAAATAGTCTGAAAACACAAACATTTTTCCATAATTTGTTTTCTTTTTTCCATTCTCATCCAGGCCTGGAAATGACTAAAATCTGTGTAGGTGTCACAGCTGGGTTGCTGTAATAATGTGCACGACGAGGAAATAGGAAATCAACCAACAATACAGAGAAACACAACTGTTAAACACAGACAAGTTCGGACAAATAACCAAAAGACACAGGGAGTGTATAGATACACAGACTAAACGACAGAACTAATGAGTAAATGAACAGCAGGTAAATAGAATGATTAACTAATAGGTAACCATAGAAACTGACAAGAACTCAAAACAGAGCTAAACCGAACATAACCGTAACAGTAGGAACCCTGTCAGCATTTTTGGTGGACCCCTCTCACCCCGACCTGTTTGCACTTCTCCCCTCAGGCAGACGCTACAGATCTCTGCGCACTAGAACATCTAGGCATAAAAACATTTTTTCCCACAGGCAATTTCCACCTTAAATAACTAACACACCAATTTAAGACCTGCTCTTTGTTAAAAATTATTCAGTGCTCTTTTGTCGTTAAGCAATATGTAAATACATATTTTTACTCATACAACTGTATATACAGTACATAATGCACACATCTGTACATAAACCGTCAGATCTAACGCAAGTTACTTTATTGTTTTTTAAAATGTATTATTATTTTTTATTTTTCTTAATTTTTACTTATTTAAATGTTCTATGTTCTTCTTTATCTCGTGTTATATATGTATGTATGTATGTACCCAGAGCTCCTGGAAACCAAAACAAATTCCTTGCGTGTTTGTGCATACTTGACCAATAAAGCTCATTCTCATTCTTTCATAAGAACACATTACAGTAATACACCTCTGTTCTGTTTAGTACATTATGTTCTGTAAATTTACATTCACATTTATAACATATGCACATATTAACATAAACAGAGATAAGGCTTATTTCAGGTGTAATATAAGCAGATTAACATTCAATGCATATTTTCTACTAAAGGAATCAAATTGTTTTGCAAATGTCATTGACTCTGAGACTCACAAGAGTTCAGAGTTTAGTCTACCTTTATCTCTTCCATGATATAACCATGTGCATAAATGACTTTTGTTCCTATAAATCACATGGCCATAATAAAGGCGTTGCCCTCAGTATAAAAACACCTGATGATCTATTTGTCTGCAAGAGTTTCAAGTCAATTGAACAAGAAAGCTTCATTAACACAGTGAGTAGCTCCATTATAAAACTGAATTATTGCCTGATTACTGTCAGTATCTCTCTATATTCATAAGATTATTGATTAAATTAATGTTTTTTTTTACACAATGACATGCTTCTTTAAAACAATGTCTTTTGTGGAAGAAATAATTTTGTTTTGTATTTTATTTAGCAACAACCTGCTTGGTAACCTGGAAGACTTGCCAGCTTGAAAACCATTTGTGAAAAATACTCAACTGTCATCGAAAGAGTAAGAAAAGAATCATGCGAACAATAATAAGTTAATCAATTGTGGCATAAAATGAATTTAGTTGTCTTTATTGAATGGGCTTTCTCGCTGAACTAAGCAAGCAAACATCATACATATACTGCATTAACACATGATCTGTGCAGTTTTTGTTAATTTGTTCTGTGTTTAACATTGCAGGAAAAACATGGCGAGTTTAGACAAAGAGTTGTGCAAAATTACTGAACTCATCGAGAAAAGCACCATAATTGAAGAAAGAAATCCTGCTCGATACCGACTAAAACTGATTACACATGATTTGGATCCATCTGAACCATACAGAAAAATGACCTTTGGTAAGAGAGACTCAAAGAAACCCCATAAAACCCTTCTGATGGTTGGAGAAACAGGAACAGGAAAAACAACCCTGATCAATGCTATAGTCAACTACATGTTGGGTGTAAAGAGAGAAGACAAGGTTTGGTTTGAGATCACAGATGATCAGGGTAACCAAAAGTCAGTGCACAGTCAGACCTCCATCATTACAGTTTATGGGTTTTATCTACAAGAGAGTAAAACTGATTTAACAATCATTGACACACCAGGATATGGAGAAACTGGAGGAGTTGACCTTGATAAGAGGATTGCCATAAGTTTACATAGCCTAAGTAAATCTGCAGAAGGGGTTCATGAAATACATGCAGTGTGTCTAGTGGTTAAAGTAACACAAAAGCAACTCTCTGACAGACAACAATATATTTTTGATGCTGTCCTGTCCTTATTTGGAAGAGATATTGCTGAAAACATTGTCTTGCTCTTCACATACTCAACTGGAGCTCCACCTAAAAAAGCCCTGACGGCAGTAAAAGAGGCTAAAATAAAGTGTGCAGTAAATGACAAGAAAAAGCCAGTGTATTTCCTGTTTGACAACTGTCAGTCAGATGCTGCTGATGAAGAACAAGAAATGATCCAGGAGCAATCATCAGAAGACTTTAAGGAAAAATCATGGAATCTCAGTCATAATGGAATGATGGGATTTTTTACGTTTCTTGAAAACATAAAACCAAAAACCTTGCACATGACTCAAGAAGTTTTGCAGAAACGGAAGCAGTTGGAAGCAAATGTCTCCAATCTACAGCTACGCATTCAAGTGATGGACCAAAAGCAAAATGAGCTGAAACAAACTCAAGCAGCTCTGGAGAAGAACAGGAAATATGTAGAGGAAAATAATGACTTTGAGTATGAAGCTAAAGTTTCATATAAGGAGAAGATTCCCATCAGTTCAGAATTTTGGCACTTGACCAAAGAGGCGACATGCTGCACCGTCTGTCAGGAGAACTGTCATTATCCAGGATGCTGGTGGGTCAGAGATCTCTCATGGTGCAGCGTGATGAAAAAGAATCACTGTACAGTGTGCACTAATAGATGCCACTACAGCAAACACGTCAAAGAAGCAACAATATATGTACCAAAGACAAAGAAGGAGAAGAGGACATATGAAGGTTTAAAGAAGGAATATGATGGTAAGATTGGAGACGGTATGTCTTTGGTCAATAAGCTGGAAGAAGAACTGCAAGAATTAGAAAAAGAGAAAATAAAGCTGTTAAATGAAGCTTATTACTCTGTGGAAAGTCTGGAGATGATTGCACTCAACACTGATTCTCTGCTCACACTCCTGCACATTGATTTTCTGATTGTGAAGTTGAAGGAAATTAATGAGCCTGAAAAAGCTAAAAAATTAGAAGACATCAAGAAGAGAGCAGGAGAAGCCAACACTGAAGGATTGAAATACATAAAAAGGCTTCAGCAAAAATAATATATATTGAAAATTAAAGCATAAAAATTCCTGATGTCAACTGATAATGTTGTGCAAGGTTTTTTCTGCACCAAAAGCAGTCAGAGTTTAGTTTCACATAACCTGTAAAGGTGTCCTTTTTTTCCCGTATTGTACCTTTTAAGAATTTTATGTAAATGGTCTTTTTGCTATTACTGCTTAACCTCTTAACATCTAAAACCAGTGCTTCTAACCAGCTGCACAGTGCTAACTTGCTTTTAAAGACCACTGGTTCACAGTTTTTACACCCTGCATTGTTGACTGTTTACACATTTTGTATGTTTATTAAATATATGTTTGCATTTTATTTATCATTTAAGGATTTAATATTAGATTAGGTATTAAATAATCTAATATTTTTTTTAAAGGTGTTGTTGTTACATGTATAATGTCAAAATCCATATTAAGGTCTTGTATCATTTCCCCAAGTAATCACTCCCTTCAGTCTTCTGAATGGTTTCTATGTTTAATACGTTCTTATAGTACTATATATTACATAAATTGCAAATAATATAGATTTCATTAACATTAGTCCACTATATATGTAATTCATACATATATATATATATATATAGTGTTCCTGAGGCTCAGAGGTAGAGCATTGCGTTAGCAGCACAAAAGGTCGTGGGTTCAATCCCAGGGAACACACATACTAGTAAAAAATTTTATAGTCTGAATGCACTGTAAGTCGCTTTGGATAAAAGCATCTGCTAAATGCATACATTTAAATTTATATATTTCAGGTAGCACTTTCTTTTACAGTACGTGTACTTCCCTGGTACATACATGGTAAATATCTTGTACCTACAGGCAAATGAGTGGTAACACAAGGTACTTACCTGAAGTGTATGTACATGGTAACTAATAAGAAACACAGCTGTACTTAAGAGTCGTACATGCATGGGAATTATTTTGTACATACAGACACGTGTGCGTAATAACGGTCACTTACAGGTAGTGTCTGTACATGGTAACTAATAAGAAACACAGCTGTACTTAAGAGTCGTACATGCATGGGAATTATTTTGTACATACAGACACGTGTGCGTAATAACGGTCACTTACAGGTAGTGTCTGTACATGGTAACTAATAAGAAACACAGCTGTACTTAAGAGTCGTACATGCATGGTAATTATTTTGTACATACAGACAAGTGTGCGTAATAACGGTCACTTACAGGTAGTGTCTGTACATGGTAACTAATTAGATTCTTTACTGTACTTACTAATGTATATACATGGTAAATATGTAGTAGTTAGGGACAAGTGGATACAAACAGGCACGTCCTTAAAGTATCCGTATATGGTAACTAATGAGGCACATAACTGTACATACTAACATGTACATGGTAAATGTGTAGCACCTACGGAAAAATGTGGTATTATGTGGTAACAAACAAGACACATACTGTACTTGTTTTATACGGTATGCTTGGTAAGTCCTAACCTTACACAATAAAAAGAGGACTATTTTTCAGTTGCTTGTATAGGACTGTTAATGCTAAATTGCTCTCCACAACAGTGCTTACAAATTTGAAGAACTGGTAATTCCTGTGTAATGTTTACGTAAAATGGTACACTTTATTTTACAGTCCTATTTCCAATATACTTCCTATGTACGTACTGGTGTATGTACCTATTAGTTAATGTACAGAATAAGTTATATGGTACTCAAGTTGGGGGGTATAAACATGGACCAAGGTACTTATTGAGTAATTGATGGTACGTGCCATTGCAGTTTGGACTTTGGAAGTTGGTTGGGAACACGGTAGTAACTGTGCAGCACTGCATAGTGTTAATACTTAGCAGGCTCAGTCCTTTTAAATAGGGATTTAGACACATGCCAATCAGGAGTTGCAAGTGCAAATATGAGTCTGGTAGCTACTGTATAATTTGCCGATAGAGCAGAGGACCCAAATGCGAAATTTCCCTACACCAATCAATTCTCAATTGGAAATGGTGAGGGACCAGGTAAAATAGAAATTTACTTTGATGATCTGCTTGTTCAAGGCATTCAAAAAGACTGGAGCAGAATGGTTAAAAGGGAAAAGAAGAAGAAATGCAGAGGGAGACAAGACGGGACATCAACTACTGCGCAGCAGCAGTTCATCTTTAAAATAAAGAAAATAATTAAATGTCTGCGAAAACAGGAGAATTTGAATAGGAAAATGATGAGAATGCTGAAGGAATTGTTTGATGTGGCGAATTTTAATTTGGAGTTGCAATCGTTAGCAGATGAGATTAGATCTTTGAAGTTACAGACATCTGCCATGACATCTGAAAAGCCTTAAAATGCAGTATTAGAATGTATATCCTGTTAGGGTTTTTGCTCAACAGCTAAAACTGCCACGTTTGTATACTTTTTGCTTACTATACAACGATTGTACAAGAAGGAGCATTTTGCAATAGAAATGTTGCAGAATGGATCTTCTTTCTTAAAATGTATTGTGATATATTTTATCTTATCTTAAAGAAATGTTGCGAGATAGTTTAGCAACTGCTATTTGCTTAGTTTACGCCTTTTAAATATGTTGTAACTGTTTAGATTAAAAATAGAGATAGATTAGCTTGCTTTTCTAGAAAGATGCTGTAATAATGTTATATGAACTTATGATACTATGAGTTTGCTAACTGTGTCAAAGGTTGCATTTCCTGAAGTGCGTAGTCATAGCAACCCATGCTCTGCTCACACAAAGAGCACTGGGTGTGTGCGTGTGTGTTGTCTGAATATGGAGAAACGGAAAAGAGAAGACGTTTTTCATTCATGACTATAAAAAGATATGTTTGGAGCACATTTGTGCCGCAATTCGGGGTGAAGACTTTCCGCTCTTTACTTTGTACTTTTTTAATACTTATGAGTTATTGTTTTTAATAAAGCGAAACCATTTCTAATGGTGATGCGTTAAATTACTTTCAAACAAGACAAGAATTTTATTATTAAGTAATTTTATTATCTGAACTTGAAAATCTCCAAATAAGCTCCATAGAGAAACAACTCAGGCTGAGCAGACACGGACATCGGTGAGGAATTACCAGGAATCTCTGATCACATCTCTAAATATGGTAAGGCGGTATTTATTTATTGCAACTGCTTGGGGAAATCAAAGATGTGAATTAGAGGTTTTATTGGTTTCTTTGTCGATTAAAAAACACAACAAATTCCAAAATAAAATCTGTCTACACACATAATTATTAGGAATGTACGTCATCAAAAATCCCTATTGGACCAATTAGTTAAGAGAATCAGTGTCGTTAAAGATGAGGCAAGTAAGCTGCAATGGCACCTACCATCAATTACTCAATAAGTACCTTGGTCCATGTTTATACCCCCGAACTTGAGTACCGCATAACTTATTCTGTACATTAACTAATAGATACATACACCAGTAAGTATCTATTAGTTAATGTACAGAATAAGTTATGCGGTACTTATTCTGTACATTAACTAATAGATACATACACCAGTAAGTACATAGTAAGTATATGGAAATAGGACTGTAAAATAAAGTGCACCATTTTACATAAACATTACACAGGAATTACCAGTTCTGTCAGGACCACTATCGTCAAAGATGATTGACAATTAGCATATCTCCATAGCGTCTCCTGGATTAATGAGTAAGAGCTGCCTGTATCCACAATGGCTTCACAAGGTTGGTTACGCAAAGTTACCATCAAGGTGAGAAGTTTGACATTACCTCTCGTCAACAATGCCATGCTGTGGTGTCCGGGCTTACCTTTACTGGACTTATCTAGGCCCCCTTTCCTAAAAGATCTTTCTGCTTGCCGTTGCTTCCAGAAAGCCCTTTCCTCAGACATATCCCGCTCCACCAACGTTCCTGTACGCACCAGATCATCAAAAGTATTTGCTGTTCCTCTTAGAATGCTTGCAAGACGGGGATTACAATTTCTCAAGGTAGCCTGCAGAATCTCATTTTCAGTCATTGTTGGTTTAAGTCTAAGACATAAAGCTCGGTATTGGAAAGCAAGTGTTCGAATATCCTCATCAATCCCTTGTTTTCTCTCTCGTATCCTCCTTTCCGCTTCAACCTCGTGATCATCGGGTAGGAAGGACCGCAAAAAGACAGCCTTGAACTGACTCCATGTTCTAACATGTGCCTTTTCGGCCACCCACCAATCTTTGGCTGTATGTGTCAGCACAGATGGTAATGTTGCTAGTATCTCAGCATCACTCATTGGACGTACAGCTAAGTACTCTGCATACTTCTCCAGATAAGCTATTGGGTTTTCATCTACTGCACTACAAAACTTAGGGAATTCCATTTTTACATCCATTTTATAGGGCAACTGGTGCAGCATGGGAGGCATTTGTGCATCTGACATTGATGTACTAGTAGGTGTAGAAGCAGCTCCAGGCGTAAGACACATCAAGGACTTGAGATGGTTGTACCTTCTTTTCATACAATCCATCACAGCCTTTCCCATCTCTTGCAATTGGTCTTCTAGACATTTCTTCAGGAGTCTAGTTTGCTTTTCTACAAAGTCAGTAAGCTTCTCCTCCAACTCTGTCAAACTTTGGGTGACAGGTGATGACTGGGTGGACATTTGCTTTGCTACATCTTGCATCTGTCCCTCTACAGCAGTCAATCGACGGTCATACTGCTGAAAATTATTATGAATATGTCTTTCCACTCTACTGCTGAAAATGATTATGAATATGTCTTTCCACTCCCTGGACACGTTCCACACCCTCTTTCTCCATCTTGTCCATTCTGAGTGCAAGTTGACCCACCTTGGTTGCAATGGTCAGACTGATCAAACTTTCCTCATCTTCATCCAGTGGTAGTGGAGGTGGTAGACAACTTGAGTCATTATCCTCTTCTGGAACAGCCAACCCTCCTTCTGGTTCTATATAAAAACCGCTGAACGAATGTATTAGCTCTTGAACTGGCTCACGCCGGGTCGTGAAAGGTTCAGAACTATAATCTGATTCCATTTTGGGGTTAGCCCTCTGAGGTCGATTAACGCGGATACGCGTTTTGAGGCATCTTCTCCTTATAACACCGAAAAGAACTTAAATTACACTTTCAGTTTTGATTTTACAGATAAGAGCAATACATCAATCGAATCTGTAAAGGGTCTACTTTTATTTGTATACACACATAATAACAACAGAACTTTCTCTTCTCCAGGCATTGCACGGGACAGTGAATCAGGCACTACATTACATCTCCCTCTCCGATAACTCACAGTAAAGTCAAACCCCTGGAGTCTAATAGCCCACCTAGTAAGTCTTGATGTTGGACGAGGATGGTTAAAAACCCAAGTGAGAGCGGCATGATCTGTAATTACCACAAAAGGTCTCCCTTCCAGGTACTGTCGCCATTTCTCAACTGCCCAGACCACAGCAAGGCATTCTTTTTCTGACACTGCATATGATTTTTCTGCTCCTTGAAGCAGCCGGGAGGCGTAGGCAATGACGTGTTCTCCCCTCTCTGACTCCTGAGTTAGTACAGCTCCTAGTCCAAGGTCACTCGCATCAGTCTGCACCTTGAACGGTTTACTTGAGTCTGGGGGCATGAGAACTGGTGCCTTTTGCAGGGCATCTTTCAAATCCTCTAGAGAATGTTGGCACTCTTCAGACCAGTTCCATGGTACATCCTTCTTCTTAAGTGCATGGAGTGGAGCAGCACGTTCTGAAAAATACGGAATAAAGCGATGATACCACCCAGCAAGACCTAAGAATCGCTCAACTTCTTTAACATTTTTGGGGGTAGGAAAATTCCTAACAGCATTCACTTTGGAATCCTCTGTCTTGATCCCTTCTTCTGAAATGATGTGTCCTAGAAAAGTCAGTGATTTTCTTATCAATTTACACTTTTTAAGATTAAGTGTCAAGCCGGCTGATTCCAATGCAGCAAACACCTTCTTCAGATCTTGGAGGTGTTGTTGAATGTCTCTGGAGTATACGACAATGTCGTCAATGTACACAAAACAGCACTTGCCTATAAAATCTTGCAGAACTTTATTCATCAGCCTTTGGAACGTTGCTCCAGCATTTTTTAACCCAAACGGTAGACGAACAAACTCATACTGGTTGTGCTTGGTGACAAAAGCAGTTTTCTGGATACTACTCTCGTCCATCGCCACTTGCCAGTATCCACTCTTGAGGTCTAGGGTGCTGAATACCGTAGCTCCGTAAACAGACTCCAAGATATCTTGTATCTGAGGCATTGGAAAGCCATCCAGTGGAGTTTTAGCATTCAGTGCACGATAATCCACACAGAAACGCATTTCTCCGTCCTTCTTGGGTACTAACACTACTGGAGCAGCCCATGGGGATGTAGATGGCCATATTATACCTTTACTCAGCATGGCTTTGACTTCTTCATTAATGAAATTTTGCTTATTGACTGGAACAGGATAGGCTCTTTTACGTACTGGGATAGAGTCGCTAGTTATGATCTGGTGCTTAATGATAGATGTTTGGCCCAACAAATCCGTACAGACAGTCGGCCAGTTCAGCAGCAATCCTTCTAAACGCCTCTTCTCTGTTCAGGAAGCATCAGCGAGATCTACCAAATCCTTGATAACACCTACGATATCTATGGATACTACGATAACACCTACGATATCTATGGATACTACGATAACACCTACGATATCTATGGATACTTGCACTATTGGCAGTGCACAGTATATGTTAACTGAGGGTGCCTGATCAAAGCAAGAGAAAGAGTGTAATGCTTCCTTCTGCCCAGGCAATGAATACGTGGAGGTGTCAAAATCCAACTTGACTCTACATGACACAAGGAACTCCAGGCCTAAAATGAGCGGAAAAGCCAAGTCCTCATCTTTCATGATGAACAGTCGCAATGGGTTTGTGCATCCTTGGAGGGTACACTCCAAGGTTACTTCACCTAGTGCCCTCTGGATATGGCCATTGGCCAGGGCGAATGTCTGTCCCCGACTGGACCGCCAAGACTCGGTCTCATCCCTCCATCTTCTCCATAGCGTCTCCTGGATTAATGAGTAAGAGCTGCCTGTATCCACAATGGCTTCACAAGGTTGGTTACGCAAAGTTACCATCAAGGTGAGAAGTTTGACATTACCTCTCGTCAACAATGCCATGCTGTGGTGTCCGGGCTTACCTTTACTGGACTTATCTAGGCCCCCTTTCCTAAAAGATCTTTCTGCTTGCCGTTGCTTCCAGAAAGCCCTTTCCTCAGACATATCCCGCTCCACCAACGTTCCTGTACGCACCAGATCATCAAAAGTATTTGCTGTTCCTCTTAGAATGCTTGCAAGACGGGGATTACAATTTCTCAAGGTAGCCTGCAGAATCTCATTTTCAGTCATTGTTGGTTTAAGTCTAAGACATAAAGCTCGGTATTGGAAAGCAAGTGTTCGAATATCCTCATCAATCCCTTGTTTTCTCTCTCGTATCCTCCTTTCCGCTTCAACCTCGTGATCATCGGGTAGGAAGGACCGCAAAAAGACAGCCTTGAACTGACTCCATGTTCTAACATGTGCCTTTTCGGCCACCCACCAATCTTTGGCTGTATGTGTCAGCACAGATGGTAATGTTGCTAGTATCTCAGCATCACTCATTGGACGTACAGCTAAGTACTCTGCACACTTCTCCAGATAAGCTATTGGGTCTTCATCTACTGCACTACAAAACTTAGGGAATTCCATTTTTACAGCCATTTTGTAAGGCAACTGGTGTAGCATGGGAGGCATTTGTGCATCCGACATTGATGTACTAGTAGGTGTAGAAACAGCTCCAGGCGTAAGACACATCAAGGACTTGAGATGGTTGTCCCTTCTTTTCATACAATCCATCACAGCTTTTCCCATCTCTTGCAATTGGTCTTCTAGAGATTTCTTCAGGAGTCTAGTTTGCTTTTCTACAAAGTCAGTAAACTTCTCCTCTAACTCTGTCAGACTTTGGGTGTCAGGGGATGACTGGGTGGACATTTCCTTTGCTAAATCTTGCATCTTTCCCTCTACAGCAGTCAATCGACGGTCATACTGCTGAAAATGATTATGAATATGTCTTTCCACTCCCTGGACACGTTCCACACCCTCTTTCTCCATCTTGTCCATTCTGAGTGCAAGTTGACCCACCTTGGTTGCAATGGTCAGACTGATCAAACTTTCCTCATCTTCATCCAGTGGTAGTGGAGGTGGTAGACAACTTGAGTCATTATCCTCTTCTGGAACAGTCAACCCTCCTTCTGGTTCTATATAAAAACCGCTGAACGAATGTATTAGCTCTTGAACTGGCTCACGCCGGGTCGTGAAAGGTTCAGAACTATAATCTGATTCCATTTTGGGGATAGACTCAGTGTTGTCTCATGCAGGAGCTTCCGCCAAGACTTATACTACAAAAGATAAATCAGCATTAATTACAAAAGCTTCCACATTTTGTAACCGACCACTTGGGTAAACAAATGGGGAAAAGATTGAGGCTACACATAAATATATTGAAAAGACATAGCATATGATTGATTCAAAGAACATACATTCATTTCACTTTCTAGGAAATTGCTAAAGTGGTGATCAAGGTCCCTGTTCGGGCACCAAATATGTAACAGTCACCAACATCAAATGTCACATAACTTAAATGAAGGGGGATAAATCATCTTTGAATAGCATACTATATTTCCTTTAGAAGCACACAACTACAACATCCAATACCATGTACATCTAAACCATATATTGTGCAACAGCACTCCTGGTCTGTCCCTATTTAGAGACAAAACCTTTTAGATGTCCATTCACATTAAAGTTCTGAATAACCACAAATGTCCTTGGTTCGTCACCGTATTGCAGATGTTTAGGATGTTAAAAGGATAAAGTCCAAGATCATCCATAGCGATAATCCAGAGTAGAGTAGAGAGCAGTTCAGACGAAACTCCAAGGTTGAAGTAAATGGTAAATCAGAAACATCGACCAGTTGAGTTGAAATGCCCTCAAAACTAAGTGAATACACAAACCCTATTGAGATGTAGAACACCAATGTTCCTCAATAAGGGTTTGAGTAAGCATGGGGAGAGCAAACACTCCCAGCTCACAAGTGTCCTTCCTCAAACTTCCCACTCCTCTTATTCTCTGATCTAGAGAAACTTCACTGATAATGGCTCCCTCACGCCTCCTCATGACTGGGAGGAAAAGTACCACTGATTTTAAACACAAAAGTAAGGTAACAGCTTACTAGATCTGTTACAATGTTATAATTCTGATTGAATTCTAAAGTAATTGAATTGATCTGACGTAGTGTGATCACAGAATTATTTCATGATAGTTGTGTTATAGTATAGTGAGTCCGACGTACCGCGACTCTTAAGTTTAAAGCAGTAACCCGAAGCAGTGTGGTTTTTGCCCGACGTATTGTGGCACTGTTTTAATCTGATAAATATTATTTTGAGCCCGAGGAACTGTGGCTAAGTAAACTGTTTTAAAAATATAACATAAAACCCGAAGTAGTGTGGTTTTGTCCGACGTAGGCTACTGTGACAGTGTTACATTTGAACAGTTTAGTGTAGAAAAGTTTAGAGACCCAACGTAGTGTGGCTATCTTGTTCATAGACTAACAGCTATCTTAAAGAAATTAGATAACGTGTAGTCACTGAAAAAATTTTAAAAAAATTTGAATTACCATACGTAGTTCAATAAAATTTTGAAAATGGAAGTAATTATTGTTAAATACATCGCTAAACACGGCACTCAAGGAATGTT
>NW_015641042.1:0-907 GCF_001515625.1 Sinocyclocheilus rhinocerous | reverse complement strand
CAGAGATTTTTCAATGCCAAAAGACCTCAAAGGTAAAAGATACAAGATACCAAATGTGTTTAAATGTGATCAAAAAGGTGAACACAAATGCGTTTACCTCTAAATCACCTCTTAAATTTTTTTTTTGTGAATTATTCTGTTAATATTTAAAATAAAAATTAAATAAAAGCCTTTTTTCAATCCTTGATTTAAAAAAACAAAAAAAAACACACCTTTATTGCAGAAACACTGCATGTGCTGCTGCAGAAAAAAAACACCTTTATTGCAGAAACACTGCATGTGCTGCTGCAGAAAGTAGACAGCCTGGCGGCCTCCCAGAGGGAAATTCTACTTCTATTGCGGAGGAACCAGAGTCGTCAAAGGGAGGACGATATCTTGGACCTCAAGACAGCTCAGTGCAAGGAGGAATTGGAGGACCTTGAGAACCACCTTAAGGACCCTGAATTTAGAAAGAAAGTGGTGGGTGCCAACTTAATTCAGAGAACAAAAAAAAAAAAATCCAACATCATTATACCTTCTCTTTGCAGATTTTATGTCAATACCAGTATAATTTTACCTCTTAAGTGTTAGTTCACCCCAACATGAAAATTCTATCATTGACTCACCCTCAACTTGTTCAGAACCTGTATGAGTTTCTTTCTTGTGCTGAACACAAAAGACGATATTTTTAAGAATGTTGGTAACCAAACAGTTTCTGGCCCCCACTGACTTCCATAGTATTTTTTTTTCTACTATGGAAGTCAACACAGAACAGCAACTGTTTCATTACCAACATTCTTCAAAATATCTTCCTTTATGTTCACCAGAAGAAAGAACTTCACGAAAGTTGAGGGAGAGTAAATGATATGACTTAAATTTTTGATATCCCTTTTCCATAATTTTGCAAATGGCCAAATAGGTTTCATAT
>NW_015641041.1:1772622-1779306 GCF_001515625.1 Sinocyclocheilus rhinocerous | reverse complement strand
AGACAGACAATTATAGATAGATAGATAGATAGATAGATAGATAAAAAGATAGATAGATAGATGTTAACTATTGACCTTACAAAAATAGTCATTCTATTTTAAATACTGAACACTTAAATGTTTATTACTCAAATGATACAGTACTGAAATGATACAGTCAATATCATTAGTAGAAACTAAGAATAGAATATTTTAATGCACAAATAAATGTACATTTGTAGAAGTTACACAAATATCCTTTTACATAACTTCTCATAAGTCTATTACAGAGTTTATTAAGAATGATAAGTGAAGAACTTTGAATGGTATAATCTCCAGAGAAACATGCAGTTTTCACTCAGAAAGAAAGAAAATAAATAAATAAAAATAGTGAGACATCGAATGTGTTAAAGGCAGGGTAGGTGATTTGGTTCAAAAATATTTTTTGTTATGCTGGTTGAAAGTCTCTTCACATCCCGATAGCAATCACTAAGTTAAGTGGTTTATTTATACATTTATTTATATGTATTTTTTATATGGTTTATTTATACATTTATTTATATGTGTTAATATCGTCTGTGGAAGGCGTAGGACCATAAATTGTTCGACCAATCAGGTCCGAATGGGGAAATTTTCATTGGAAAGAGCATCCCTGATAGCTCACGTCACGGAGACGTCTATTTGACATCTGCATACATCTGCAAGACGTATTTTTTAGAGCGTTGTTCATCTGCAATATACACTGTAAAAAAAAATCCGTAAAATTTACGGTAAAAAATACGGTAGCAACATTTTAGGTTTTACGGTTTTAACTTAAATTTACAGTTAAATGCCGTAATTTCATTAACTGATATAATGTTAATATACTACGGTTATTCACTGTAAATTATACGGTATTTTTCACTTCCAAAAACGGTATACTACCGTAAAATTTATGTCCAATACAGTTTTTCACCGTATATAGTAGGGGAATTTACCGTTAACCATTTAACAGGTTGTAGCATTTTTACAGTCTTTTACCGTTAAATTCACGGTCATTTTTGTTTAGGACGTTTCCTATCAGATTTCAAATAGACGTTTAGAAGATGTCTTTAAGATGTCTATGATTTAGAATGTATGTAAAACTGACATCTTAAAGACGTCTATCAGATGTTTGTACACAGCAGATGCGTTCCAGATGAAGCGATCTTTATCAGACATCTTGCAGACATAGGTGTGCTATCTGGATGCAAACAATTATTATAAGCGCATATATAAATGCAACATTAAAGAGAATGACTCACTGAATTTGGGTTTTGGTGCTGGGGCTGAATTCTTCTTGGTTTTGCTCTTTCTCCTGCAGATTCACCTTGAAGATCCTGCTTACGTGATCCCTTCTTTTCCCGTTCTTTCTGCTCCTGCTTCAGACGCAACTCCTGGAGCTGCTGCCTACAGATACACACATTTTGAATAAATTTTTTTCTTCTGCTGTTGTTTGAAATTAGCTTGATGTATCTCTGCAAAACATCAAGCAGTATGTGCACACCTGGCACACTCCTCCCTGGCTTTGGAGGCTGCAGTCTCCTGGAAGAGAGAGCTGCTGTGTTGAAAATACTTTTCATATTTCTCCCCTCCTTCCCGAGGGAAGATCCGCCGGAATCCACCCATGTGTTTTGCTTCATATTTCTCCATCTGCACCACACTAGCAGCCTGTGACTGACGAAGCTCCTCATTCCTTGTGATGCGAAACACACATGGAAGTTTATGTAAGATGTATGTTAGTGCACAGTCATTATAGAAATAGTAAGGAAGCCCATTTCTGCCATGAAAATCAGTTTATATCCCTTTTTTTTTTTTTTTTTTGCTCTCTGGCAGTTGGTTTACCTGTATTAGCAATGTTTTTCATTGTAATTTTTTTATTCAATGCTATTTAATTAATTAATAAATTAACATGCTATTCGTTAATGTTCGATAAGATCTTAATCTTCAAAATCGTGTCGTTCTGTATGAATGGCTTTATTTCTCTCAGCTGTGTGTGTGTGTGTGTGTGTTTGGAGGAGGAGCTCTGGAGATGCACGCCGGATTGTTTCCTCAGTCAGTCAGCAGTGATCATTCAGAATCGGAACACACGAAGTTGATCTTCAGTTCGGTCTGTGATCTGTGCGGTTGTGTTTGAGATGTTGGATCATCAGTGTGTGTCTCCGGTCATCGAGGTCTTTATTCCGTCTCTCATGAGGGAAGTGGAAAGTTGCGCAAAGTAAGTCATACAGAAACTCTGTGGTTTATATCTGTGGTTCCCCAAGAGTGATATATTATAGAGCGCGAACGTGCGTTTGACGTTTTGCACGTGCTTTTGTAGTTGTCAGTTATTTTGAAAGTTAAGAATAATGTAGTAGTCGGCCTTTGAGGCTTCACTTACATAAATGTACCATGGTAACCACAGGTGCAACCAAAATACCATACAGTTATTACTGTAAAACTATAGTAAATTAATGAGATATCAGTGTATTTCTGTCGTTATTTCTATAATGTTGTTTCACTTTTCAACTATTGTGACTACATTGGAGGAAAATATGGTTACCATGGTAAATTTTTGCAAAGTTCCTTGTATTTTAGATTATATACTCATGTATGAGTTCTAAGAAGATCCACTGTCAACATTCTGTGACGTCATGTTGCCTAGAAACCGAAAATAGAAAATGATTGCTAAATTGAAATTTATTTGTCCTTATAATATATATTTTATTTTAAATAAATGCATAGCAAAAGTTAGAAAATGTATTCATTTAGCAGACAACACATCAAACATGTTGTTGGCAACATTATTTTTTGTACTACTATTGCAACCTTGGTTGTAACAATGCAGAAATGTTATATGCAAGAGAGCTGTAGCAACCTTGTTGCGCTACATTTAGATGACCTTCCAACTAGGGATGGCTAATTTATTGTGCACTTATATTTTCAGCATGTTGTCACAACGTTATTTAGACGGTTTGTTTGCATTTGTCAATGTCCTGTTTACTAGGAAGCAACAAATGAGAACAATACAAGCATAAGTGATTTCAGAGTACTAGAACAACAGACAAATGACTATTTAAATGCAATAAAATCGAAGGTAACAAGTTAGTTAAGTGCTTCCCTTTAGGGCTGCAACAACTAATCGATAAAATCGATTATTATCGATTACGAACATCATCGACAACGATTCTCATTATCGATTAATCGGGTCTGCCCACAGTGCACGTCCAACGGAGTTTGCATACTTGGTTTTTAAAAAAACTTTTTCCAAAAGGTACATCTGGAAAAAGGGGGGGTCGTCTTATATTCGGGCCAATACGATAATTGCAATTTTATATCTCGCAGTTGAAATCTCTCAATTCTGAACTTTTCCTCAGATTTGTGAGTTTATATCTCTCAATTGTGGGTTTGCAGAATTCAGAATTCTGAGTTTACATCTCGCAGTTCTAACTTTTTTTCTCAGAATTGTGAGTTTATATTTTGCAGCTGTGAGTTTGCATCTCGCAATTCTGACTTTTTCTCAAATTTTACGAGTTCATATCTTGCAATTGCAAGTTAACGTCTCACAATTCAGACTTTTTTTCTCAGAATTTTGCATGTGCATGCAGTCAGGCCAGGTGTCTAAAAGTTTGGGGGAAAAAATATAGAATTTGGAAATGTAAACTCAGAATTCTGAGAAAAAAGTGAGAATTATAAAATGTAAACTTTAGAATTCCGAGAAAAAAAAAGTCAGAATTGCGAGATGTAAACTCAGAATTCAGAGAAAAAAGTCTGAATCGTGAGTTCTAAACTCGCAACTTGTGAGGAAAAATAGTCCGAATTGTGAGATAAAAAGTGGTGGAAAATAAGCCTCCATAGATAAATAGTAGAACCAGTGTGTTGCATGGAGTCTGAGCCAGTTCTCTAGGACCGTCCAGCTGCAACCAAAACCGACCCAGCCAAGAGTGAAGGAAAGAGAGTCACTGTGCTTTCAAAACACTTAAAAGATGTTTTGTGTGTCGTCTAGATCAGTGGTTCCCAACCCTGGTCCTTGAGGCACCCCAACACTGCACATTTTGCATATTTCCTTTCTCTGATACACCAATTTCAGGTCTTGGAGTCTCTACTAATGAGCTGATGGCCTGAATCAGGTGTGTTCATTTAAGGAGACATGCAAAACGTGCAGTGTTGGGGTGCCTCCAGGACCAGGGTTGGGAACCACTGGTCTAGATAACACGATGCAGTTTTGGTTCATTTATCAGATCAGATGGAGCTAAATCAACTGACCGAACTAGAATGTGTGCATTTTCCTCACATTGTTCCCAACAGCGTGTGTTTCTGTATGATTTGACCAGTTTATGATCAGAAATGGATAACATGGAGCTGTATGAGGAGTTTTTGTGCTCTGAATGAGAGGGTTTATGGGGGGCAGTTGTCTGTGTGTGATGCTAAAAGTAGAACAGCTAAATCACAACCACACGGCAACATGCTGATGTCAGTCAAAGCTGTAATGGCAAACGCACACTCGTACCTGTCAGACTGAGCAGGCCATGAAAACATCTCTGGACACTGAGAGCCGTAGAACTTCAGAAGAATGGAGGTCGGAGGTCACAGTTGAGAGAGATGAATTTTACTGTACTGGAGATGAATAGAGAAAGAGTGCTCTTCATTTTAACGGAAATATCCGGCCCTGAACATCAGCAACAATGAGAGCTCTATAAGATCGAGAGAGGGAGAAACTGGGTTTAAATCGAGTCCTTGTGACCCCGATAAACACGACACAATCTGGTGCCCAAAAGAGACATGTGTCTTCATTGTTAACCAGGAATGCTGCCCCCCCCCGCCTGCACTAACTCACTGTACCCATAAAGCTTGTGTAGAATTCACTGATTTAAAGGGAGAGTGCAACTAAAAATGAAAATTCTCATTGAATTTACTCACCCTCATATTGTTCCAAACCTGCATTATGTGAATCTTTCACCTATAATAATTTTTTTTAAAGTATGATTTTAGTATACATTTTAGTCATTTTGCAGACGCTTTTATCCAAAGCGAGTATAAGTAGTATATATGGATTTTAATGTATTTATTTATTAAAATGTATTTGTGTATATATATTTTTTACATTTATTTATACACTTATAATAAATTTATTTAAAAATAAATTTATATTTATATAAATTAAATTGTATATATATATTTATACATTTATATATTGACTATGTTCAAGAGCCTATTTCACTGTATGGAAAAGAGCTTTAATATTTTAGTATATAATAGATTTAATTTATTAATTTAATTAATATTTTATTTATTTATTGTAAATAATATTTATTTATTAATTTATAATTTTATAATATAAATAAATTTATATAAATTACATTTTATATATTTATTTGTGATCGACAACCCATCCACTTTCATTGAATGGAAAAGAGCAATGTGAACAGTGCGTCTAACATCATCTTTTGTGTTTAATGAAAGAAAGAACATCATATAGATTTGGAATGACATGAGGGTAAGTAGATGATTTATGAATATCATTTTTGGGTGAACGGTCCCTTTAAATTCTTGAATAGCTTTTGAATTCTTCAAATTTTTTTTTTTTGTACATAACACCGCATTGATAGTTCCCATTACCGTGTTGAGCATGCTTGAGCACTAACTTGTCAAAACATGCTTGAGACACAATAATTTTGATTTCCCTCTCCCTCTCCCTCAGCCTCTGATTTAGTGAGAAAAATGTGAGGCACTGAGAAGCGAAAGATTGCGCTCAGAGTGGGAAATGCTTGAGGAACTGAATGTTTTGTGTTCTTTTGTTATGGGTGGAAAATGGGAAACTGCTAATTCTCAGATCTGCTCACAAATGTGCCCTAAACCCCCCACGCACACACACACACCAAGGTTACACTGGCAATAGAGTACTAACTCACTGCATACTGTGTAGTATACACTCAATTCGGCATACTATGTTTTAAAAATAGTATTCAAAGTTGTTGTTACATGACCTCATGTCAAAAGTAGTTATTTTTATACTTGTATAGGTGTTTCACATTTTTAACATCTCTCATGGCAGTCTGGTCAAATTATAAGTCAAGTAAATAAATTAATGCAAGGCATTGTGAGAGACAGTATTCACCTACATAATGCACAGTTACACATCTATCTTTCTCTCTCTCTCTCTCTCTATATATATATATATAAAATACTATACATACTATAACATTATGATTTTTCATTCCCTATAACTTCTGATTTTATACAGCTCGGTGACTGACATGAAGTAAAAACACTGTTGTTCTGTCAGGATCTCCAGAGATGGAGGGTTTAGATACATCACGTTGACATTTCTTTGTGTTGTGGACAGTAAAGTCCCATGAGTCTTTATAAAGAGCCACTCAATGCTGCAGGGTGTGATCTTACCTGAAGAACCGCCACACCTGTGCTGATTTAACCTGTGTAAACTCACATGACCTATATTAAGACTAAACTTTTGTGTGGGTTTGATGAGGTCATTCACTATGAATAGTGTTTGGTTTTTCTAAATGATTTTTTATGGAAAGCAAAATTTGAGTTTGATTACTAATAACTGCTGTTTTAACCTGCCATAACCACATTAGAGCTCTAGATGCAAAACTAGGTCAGAGATCCGGGCAATGACTTTAAAACGTGCACCGGCGCCTCCTGCTGGCGAATAATGTCATCACTGATCTATAATAAGAGAATATA
>NW_015641041.1:1763629-1767284 GCF_001515625.1 Sinocyclocheilus rhinocerous | reverse complement strand
GTTACAATCATCCGGGTTTAAATAGCGCACAAATTTGGTATATCAAAAAGTGTATATTTTTTTAATGTGATTGTTGGTACATTTTACCAGTTTTTACCATACTTTCAAGACAAAAATTTAAATAGGAAAAATATGCAATATGAAAATAATTGAAGACAAAATATGTTTTACTGAGAAAAAACAAGATTTGGTTTTTAAAAAAACTTTTTCCAAAAGGTACATCTGGAAAAAGGGGGGGTCGTCTTATATTCGGGCCAATACGGTAATTGCAATTTTATATCTCGCAGTTGAAATCTCTCAATTCTGAACTTTTCCTCAGATTTGTGAGTTTATATCTCTCAATTGTGGGTTTGCAGAATTCAGAATTCTGAGTTTACATCTCGCAGTTCTAACTTTTTTTCTCAGAATTGTGAGTTTATATTTTGCAGCTGTGAGTTTGCATCTCGCAATTCTGACTTTTTCTCAAATTTTACGAGTTCATATCTTGCAATTGCAAGTTAACGTCTCACAATTCAGACTTTTTTTCTCAGAATTTTGCATGTGCATGCAGTCAGGCCAGGTGTCTAAAAGTTTGGGGGAAAAAATATAGAATTTGGAAATGTAAACTCAGAATTCTGAGAAAAAAGTGAGAATTATAAAATGTAAACTTTAGAATTCCGAGAAAAAAAAAGTCAGAATTGCGAGATGTAAACTCAGAATTCAGAGAAAAAAGTCTGAATCGTGAGTTCTAAACTCGCAACTTGTGAGGAAAAATAGTCCGAATTGTGAGATAAAAAGTGGTGGAAAATAAGCCTCCATAGATAAATAGTAGAACCAGTGTGTTGCATGGAGTCTGAGCCAGTTCTCTAGGACCGTCCAGCTGCAACCAAAACCGACCCAGCCAAGAGTGAAGGAAAGAGAGTCACTGTGCTTTCAAAACACTTAAAAGATGTTTTGTGTGTCGTCTAGATCAGTGGTTCCCAACCCTGGTCCTTGAGGCACCCCAACACTGCACATTTTGCATATTTCCTTTCTCTGATACACCAATTTCAGGTCTTGGAGTCTCTACTAATGAGCTGATGACCTGAATCAGGTGTGTTCATTTAAGGAGACATGCAAAACGTGCAGTGTTGGGGTGCCTCCAGGACCAGGGTTGGGAACCACTGGTCTAGATAACACGATGCAGTTTTGGTTCATTTATCAGATCAGATGGAGCTAAATCAACTGACCGAACTAGAATGTGTGCATTTTCCTCACATTGTTCCCAACAGCGTGTGTTTCTGTATGATTTGACCAGTTTATGATCAGAAATGGATAACATGGAGCTGTATGAGGAGTTTTTGTGCTCTGAATGAGAGGGTTTATGGGGGGCAGTTGTCTGTGTGTGATGCTAAAAGTAGAACAGCTAAATCACAACCACACGGCAACATGCTGATGTCAGTCAAAGCTGTAATGGCAAACGCACACTCGTACCTGTCAGACTGAGCAGGCCATGAAAACATCTCTGGACACTGAGAGCCGTAGAACTTCAGAAGAATGGAGGTCGGAGGTCACAGTTGAGAGAGATGAATTTTACTGTACTGGAGATGAATAGAGAAAGAGTGCTCTTCATTTTAACGGAAATATCCGGCCCTGAACATCAGCAACAATGAGAGCTCTATAAGATCGAGAGAGGGAGAAACTGGGTTTAAATCGAGTCCTTGTGACCCCGATAAACACGACACAATCTGGTGCCCAAAAGAGACATGTGTCTTCATTGTTAACCAGGAATGCTGCCCCCCCCCGCCTGCACTAACTCACTGTACCCATAAAGCTTGTGTAGAATTCACTGATTTAAAGGGAGAGTGCAACTAAAAATGAAAATTCTCATTGAATTTACTCACCCTCATATTGTTCCAAACCTGCATTATGTGAATCTTTCACCTATAATAATTTTTTTTAAAGTATGATTTTAGTATACATTTTAGTCATTTTGCAGACGCTTTTATCCAAAGCGAGTATAAGTAGTATATATGGATTTTAATGTATTTATTTATTAAAATGTATTTGTGTATATATATTTTTTACATTTATTTATACACTTATAATAAATTTATTTAAAAATAAATTTATATTTATATAAATTAAATTGTATATATATATTTATACATTTATATATTGACTATGTTCAAGAGCCTATTTCACTGTATGGAAAAGAGCTTTAATATTTTAGTATATAATAGATTTAATTTATTAATTTAATTAATATTTTATTTATTTATTGTAAATAATATTTATTTACATGTGTATTTTATAATATAAATAAATTTATATAAATTACATTTTATATATTTATTTGTGATCGACAACCCATCCACTTTCATTGAATGGAAAAGAGCAATGTGAACAGTGCGTCTAACATCATCTTTTGTGTTTAATGAAAGAAAGAACATCATATAGATTTGGAATGACATGAGGGTAAGTAGATGATTTATGAATATCATTTTTGGGTGAACGGTCCCTTTAAATTCTTGAATAGCTTTTGAATTCTTCAAATTTTTTTTTTTTGTACATAACACCGCATTGATAGTTCCCATTACCGTGTTGAGCATGCTTGAGCACTAACTTGTCAAAACATGCTTGAGACACAATAATTTTGATTTCCCTCTCCCTCTCCCTCAGCCTCTGATTTAGTGAGAAAAATGTGAGGCACTGAGAAGCGAAAGATTGCGCTCAGAGTGGGAAATGCTTGAGGAACTGAATGTTTTGTGTTCTTTTGTTATGGGTGGAAAATGGGAAACTGCTAATTCTCAGATCTGCTCACAAATGTGCCCTAAACCCCCCACGCACACACACACACCAAGGTTACACTGGCAATAGAGTACTAACTCACTGCATACTGTGTAGTATACACTCAATTCGGCATACTATGTTTTAAAAATAGTATTCAAAGTTGTTGTTACATGACCTCATGTCAAAAGTAGTACTTGTATAGCTTGTATAGGTGTTTCACATTTTTAACATCTCTCATGGCAGTCTGGTCAAATTATAAGTCAATTAATGCAATTAATGCAAGGCATTGTGAGAGACAGTATTCACCTACATAATGCACAGTTACACATCTATCTTTCTCTCTCTCTCTCTCTCTCTCTCTCTATATATATATATATAAAATACTATACATACTATAACATTATGATTTTTCATTCCCTATAACTTCTGATTTTATACAGCTCGGTGACTGACATGAAGTAAAAACACTGTTGTTCTGTCAGGATCTCCAGAGATGGAGGGTTTAGATACATCACGTTGACATTTCTTTGTGTTGTGGACAATAAAGTCCCATGAGTCTTTATAAAGAGCCACTCAATGCTGCAGGGTGTGATCTTACCTGAAGAACCGGCACACCTGTGCTGATTTAACCTGTGTAAACTCACATGACCTATATTAAGACTAAACTTTTGTGTGGGTTTGATGAGGTCATTCACTATGAATAGTGTTTGGTTTTTCTAAATGATTTTTTATGGAAAGCAAAATTTGAGTTTGATTACTAATAACTGCTGTTTTAACCTGCCATAACCACATTAGAGCTCTAGATGCAAAACTAGGTCAGAGATCCGGGCAATGACTTTAAAACGTGCACCGGCGCCTCCTGCTGGCGAATAATGTCATCACTGATCTATAATAAGAGAATATA
>NW_015641041.1:1753386-1763403 GCF_001515625.1 Sinocyclocheilus rhinocerous | reverse complement strand
TATATAGATCAGTGGTTGACATGGTAGTAGTTACAGAGCAATTAATTTTATTGAAGTCTGTTCTGATCGTTTACGGGTTTTATGACACGGACTCTCTTGTTTTTCAGCTCTTCAGGTTGGAGATTCTCTTCAATGGAAGGAAACACTTTGTTTTGCGGAGACACAGTGAATTTCAGATGCTTCACCGGAAGCTGAAGAAGATTCTGCGCGCTCCCGATTTCCCCAGTAAGAGAAATCAGCACCTGCGAACCAAACTGCTGGAGCAAAGACGGCAGGAACTGGAAGACTACATCCAGGTAGATATAGTTATTTTATGTTATTATATTATGTTGTTGTTTTATTATTTTTTATATATATTTTATTGTTTTATGCTATATATTTCTTATGCTTATTTTATTCTGTTATGGTATTTATTCATATTTTGAATTAGCATTATTTTAGTTATTCTTTTTAATAATTTGATTTAGCTTTAATTTTTCTATTTCAGTTTTAGTAGTTTTAGTACGTCAAGTACTAACTTTAGTTAATTGCCAAAGTAATAATTCTTATTTTCATTTAATTTTTTTATTTTATTTAAGTTTTATTTCAATTACCGAAATATTTTTTTTATAGTTTTTGTTAGCAATAACAACACAGGTGTAATAGTTTATTAAGCATATGTAGTACACAACAATATATTTTAAATAGTAGGGTACAACGGGGCTAAAGGCCCACCTTAAGAAAAAATGTGCTATTCACTGCGCCTAAAATGTATAATTGCAGAAAAAATATATACGTTGTATTGAACATTAATGGAGCAACAGATTTTGTGTGAAAATAAATCATTCAAGTTGTTTATTTTGTTTAAAAATCTTATAAATGTATGAAAGAGGGGCCTTTTACCCCACACACGGTATTGATACAAATACTTCAGCTAAAATAATGTTTTTTTTAATTTTTTTTTATAAATCATGTCTTTAAATTAATACTTGTTCAAAACAATCACTTTAGCAAAGTTTGTACTATTTTCTGTTTATTTTGAGTAAAATAATTCATTTGTTCAATAAATATACTGTCATTAAAATATGTTACTATAAAAAATATATTTTAAAATACAGAAACAAAATCATTTTAATAAGTTAAGATTCTGAAAGTATTGAAGGCGATCCAATAATAATTGAATATATATTTACAGTAGTAACCGCAAATTATATTTTATTATATGATATGATTAATATCATGTTTTTAAATATGATGGTTTCATTCTAAACATGGTGATTATCTCTAATTGTTACGGAAGAGGTCTGACACAACAGGTTAGTTATATACAAAACAGTTTATTTGGTCACAGTGAGTACTGGTGTCGAGTCCGGAGGAAGTGAGGGTGAGGGAAAGGTCCGTGAGAGAGTGCAGAGGATATGGAGAGTGGAGTAATCCGAGTCTTTGGCTTGATTGAGGCTGGAAGGTATCCGGGGGAAGCACACACCTCAGCGATCCTATCATATTCATTCTAAACATGGTGATTATCTCTAATATGGACACCCAACATAATATATGATATTTACCATCTGAATCTAACCATGTCATGGAAAAGTCAGCCATCTATTAATTATCATGTTAATTACTGTGCGCCCTTAGCCCCAACAGCACGGGCGCTTTTTACCCCAAATACCATACTTTGAAATATTCTTTAGTTATTTTAAAAAATGTTGCTTTAATTATCTTAAACAAAACAAATCGTTAAGAAGACCTTTGTCTCAAAATATATGCATTAATTTTGCAACATATGCAACAACATTTTAAAAAACATCAAATATTAGATCATGTAAGCACAGAATCAACTTTGCGCTGCTGCGCGCAATCACGTCAAAGATCAGACAAATATACACGTGCATCTTGAAAAGCAAATGTTTTGGAAAGTGCTATGCCGCGTTTTTGTGCCATCTAGTGGTTTAGATGAAAATAATTTCAAAGGCGCCTTTTACCCCGGGGCGCCTTTAGCCCTGTTGTACCCTACTCATTTGACAGAATAGAGGATCATTGAGGGTCATATTATGGGATACAGTATTGCACGCAATCAGGTTGTAAAAAGCACATTTTGTTTTGTTTTTAACCTTTACGAGACCTGTGTTCTAAAAGGGCAAATGTGTTTGGAAATCGAAATATCCAATATACACCAAAAAAAAAATAAAAAAATCACATACTAAGCACAGTCTATACAACATACTGCAAAAATAGAATATTAGTATGCTATTTCAAATGTAGCACCCTCACCCCTCATCACCTTGTTTTTGGATATTTGATGAGAAATATTACTTTTATTTATTTATTTATTTTAAATAAGAAATCAATACTTTTATTCAGCAAGGATGTATTAAATTGGCCAAAAAACATTTTTTATTTCAAATAAACCCTGTTCTATTGAACTTTCTATTAATCAAAGAGTTCTGAAAAAGGTATTACCGTTTCCACAAAAATATGAAGCAGCACAACTGTTTTCAATATTGATAATAATAAGAAATATTTCTTGAGCAGCAAATCAGCATATCAGAATGATTTCTGAAGGATCATGTGACACTGAAGACTGGAGTAATGATGCTGAAAATTCAGCTTTGCATCACAGGAATAAATTACATTTTAAAATATTAACATAGAAAGCATTTTAAATTGTAAAAATATTTCACAATATAGTTTTTTAATGTATTTTTGATCAAATAAATGCAGCCATGGTGAACATAAGAGACATTTTTCAAAAACAAACGTTTGAACTGTAGGGTATATAAAGTATCATAATATATAAAATAGATCGGAATATATCAACATTGTAATGTAATAGTTTTGTTCATTGGCTGCTGATTACAGGTGATTCTGTATCAAAATGACGTTGTTCCTCAAGAGCTCCTGGACTTCCTGCAGGTCAAACATTTTCATTCGGCGAGCAAGAACTGCAGCTCTGAGTATGTATTTACACCAGATCACTTCACTGGAAAATTCAGTTAAATTAGTAACAAGAAGTAAACTAATAATTCTGTTAACACTGCTTTCTGGCTTGTTATTCCTAATTGTTATATTTCAGTGAAAACCAGTCAGATGACTGTCAAGAGCAGGGATACAGGTATGTTCATCCTCATTTCTTTAATAAATTCATATCCATAAATGCAGCCTGCATTTGGAATCAGATTTAGATCAATTGATTCTAAATAAACATTGAACATTGTCTTCCTATAGATTTCAGTTATTCCATCAGCGAGTAGTTGGTTTCTCGGCTGACCCTTACCAGCTTGAATCCAGATCAGGTAAACCTGACTAGATTACTGTGATTGTGTCATTACAGAAATGTGTTGATTACATCCAAGAGAAACACTCTGTTGTGTTCATTTCCCCCCAGACCTCCCTGATATCGTGGCGGCCGGCGTCCTGCAGGGTTTTTACCCCAGAGACGTCAAAGTGAGTTTCAAAAAGAGCTGCGCTAAACCCAGCGGCCTCACCTGTGCACCAGAGCTGCCCGTGCATCCCAAAATCCCCACTATTACCATAAACAAGAGGCAATATCAGCTCACTGCCAGAGACACAGAGAATGTGAGCTTGCCTAGCAACTCCATCTGCATTAAATGTGCCTTTGCATGTTTAGACTGAATCTTTCATCTTTAGGTTTGTCATAGTTTATTATGTGAATCTCACAAAAACGGTCTCGGTCATTTGGAGTTGGAGCCTGCCAACTGTATTATTATGCACAAAATAGATTAAAATTTTAATATTTAAAGTACCTCTGCAATTATACAGCATTTCAATACGTTGTACTAAATTTAATTTAGACTATTTTTCAAAAAGGTTTTTTTTCCATATTAAAATCTAGTTTTTGTGCATAATTTGTCTTCATGATCCTTGAAATAAGTGATCCAAACAAATAAATGTTTGCGTATATTTTTTATTCATTTCATATATTTCTGAAAAAAAAGAAAGAATAAATAAAGACTATTTTTAGGAACCCTGCCAACACACAAGTAGATTTAAATGTAAATATTTTAAGTGCAAATGCCGTTATATGTCATTGCAGTATGCAGTACTAAATGTGATTTATACTTTAGTTTTTCCCCCCACCATATTAAAATGTAGTTTTGTGTTCAATTTTAATTTTCATAATTCGTTATGGATATATTTTGTCTTTTAAATGTCAGTGTAAAATATAAACTGGACATTTCTTCATGAAAATCACATTCCAAACCCAGGTTGTCACTGATTTTGTTTTACTGTGCCAAGACACTTTTATTAAGATTATTATGAAATAAAGAGAGTGTCTGATTTGTTCATGGTCAAAAAACAAAACAAAACAAAAGGCATTTATTTAAGCAAGACGACAGCATTAAGAAAACCTGGATCCTTTATTGAAGATTAGTTTACAAAAGCAGGTTGAAGTGGGTCAGGAATCTGACCGTGTGGAATGCTGGTTTGAACTGGACCCAGGATGTGCCGCTCTGCGGATCAGGACTGGTGTGTGACGGTCCCGCGAGGGGGCGGAGCTCCAATGAGCGCATACACACTCGCTCTTCCCACTAGAACTCTAGTGGCACCAAATTCAATCCCCTTAAACCCAGAGTCCTATTGTCCCCCCACACTTAAATTACTCTTTAGCTATTGCAAAAGGCTTTTCCACCTCGATCTTGCCAGAGTCGTGGATAATGACATCCTTGAGAGGTTTATCTCGCCCATCGGTCTTTGTGCTCTCAATCTTTCTCACCACATCCTTCAAGACAGCAGGAAAAGCCACAAAATTAGTAAATGCACTTCTATGAGTATGGAAGAACAGACAACTTCTTCACAGATGGACGAAGTGGAGATACTCACCATGCCCTCCAGGATTTTGCCAAACACGACATGTTTGCCGTCCAGCCATGGCGTTTGGACCGTGGTGATGAAGAACTGGGAGCCGTTGGTGTCTTTGCCGGCATTGGCCATGCTGAGCCAACCAGGACCATAATGCTTCAGCTTGAAGTTCTCATCAGGAAAACGGTCTCCGTAGATGCTCTTACCTACATAGAGGCGTTAGAAATCTTTTAATAATCCTGGAGCTAATAAACTGAGGTTTATTGCTCTTGTTTGGCATCTGAGACCTCAAAAAAATTACTTAAGTACTAGGTTGATAATCTTAATGAGTTCTAATTTTATGAGAACATTAAAACAACAATTAAACATGATACCTCCGGTTCCATCTTCTTTAGTGAAATCTCCTCCCTGGATCATGAAGTCTTTGATCACACGGTGGAACTTGCTGCCCTTGTAACCAAATCCTTTCTGGAAATCAGAATTGCATTCATTTAGACTCACTTTACTATGAATCATCAATCCTGACCAGCAATGGAAGAAAAAAAAAAAAACCTAACTCACCTCGCCAGTGGCCAGCTGGAGGAAATTTTCTGTCGTTGTAGGGACAGTTTTTCCAAAGAGTCCAATGACGATCCGTCCTGCATCCTCATCTCCGATCCTGATGTCAAAGTAAACCTGCGAAAGCAATCATATCCAGAGTCACACCAGCACATCAAACATCAGTTCTGCAGATGCATTATGGTGAATCCATAAGCGACCATAAAACCCAGATTTATCAATAGACTTCAGGTCAAGTGACAAATATTGATGCAATACTTTGATTAAATTATGAAACACTTGTGCAGTGTTACAGGCCTGATTATAATAGTGTATTTTGCACAAAACCAATGAAAATTGGTAAATGCAAATGGTGAAAAAAAATAAACTAAACATACAGATGGTTTTCAAGCAAAAAGAAATAGGCTAGGCGAATCTGGCACGCTGAATTTAAGTATAAACGTAACATTAGGAATAGTGCAATAGGCCAGATACGGCGCAGCGTTTTTGTACCTTGGCCGTGACTTTGGGTCCCTTTTTCTTCTCATCCGCCTCCGATCCGCTCGGGAAAAGCAGGAAAATCACCGAGCCAACGATCAATGTGACTGCCACCAAAAACTTCATCCTCCTTTCGCAGCTCCGCACCATGAACAACCCGAAAAAAACTGAATGTGTGGCAATGACTGTGTTAGGGTTTCTGGGGCATCCGGGGAGGAGATTTGAGCCGCGCCCGGAATTCAGTCTCAACCCCGGGGCGAGATTTGAACCCTAGAGCTGATCCAGGAACAGTTAAGTAAATCTACTCGCTGTAGGAACACCCGACGCTGTGCGCACGACCAACTGATCTGAGAACAGGCGCTGGAAGCGCACTCCGCTCTAATTGACGTGTCCTGACCCATCGGACGCTGATTGGACGAGCTTTTGTCTGTCTAGGAGTGAAGAGCCAATCAGAGTTTGTAACGCGTAAAGAACGGACGGAGCCACAGCGGCTTCTGGAGACGCATCAGTATTAAAGGCACAGGACGCGACGAAAGCACAAAGGTGATGTTTGTAATGGCTTTCAGACATTTCGCAAATTTAATAAAGATTAAAAAAATACTTACGACATAAATAGAAGTACCTCAGTACAAAACAAATGCATCACAAATAATATATGGGCTACTACAAAACTTTAATAAAGAACGAAAAGGCTAGTATAGCGATAAAAGAGTTGCTCACAACTTGAGTTTGAGTTCCTTTTAAAACCAGCAAAATATGATTTCTGTCTTAATATATGACAGGCTGCTGCATTTCGTATTTTAACACGTTTTTTGGTGTATAATATGATTATATAACAACTCATTTCTGTGTAACATTCACACTTCTATTGGAGTATTTTCAGTTTATTTATGAGGCATAGGCCCTATCCATAACAATTTTCCCACTAAGAAGGTAGAATATTACATTTAGACTATTTAAAGACACATACTCCATTCTTATTTGACACTTAAATGTTTATTTTTATTTATTTGGATACAAAAAAACAAACAAAAAAACATTTACAGGACACAGTGAACTTAAACTTCAAGAAGGTTTAGTGTGCTCAGTCTAGACCCAAAATACTGCATGAAGATGTCTGGATGACCCTTATAAAACTGCGCCAGGAGTCGTTTCTTCTCTTTCAGGGGATATTTGGTGTTTTCATCAATGTTTTTCAAGAGAGAGTACAGCTCATTTTTGGTCGAGTCCTTTATGGTCTCTGTGTACGTGTCTCTTGGCACTCGCTGACAAAACGGGGTATCTAACATAACAAGAGAAGACAAATACTTCAAACCACTTGTCACTTTATTATTATCATAGTTAGGTTGGATAGGTGAAGATATTTTGTACATTTCCTGCCGTAAATATATCAAAACTTAATTTTTGATTAGTAATATGCATTGCTAAGAACTTCATTTGGGCAACTTTAAAGGCGATTTTTTTGCACCCTCAGATTCCAGATTTTCAAATAGTTGTATCTCGGCCAAATATTGTCCAATCCTAACAAACCATACATCAATGGAAAGCGTATTCATTCAGATGATGTATACAACAAAATTGACCCTTATGACTGGTTTTGTGGTCCAGGGTCACAAATGAAAAATGAAGTGCAAGTTAAAGCACTAAAATTACTAACTGTAATTATTAACTGAAATATATGAATGCTAAAATAACACTATAAATATCATACCAGTTGTGGAAGAATCTCTGTGTTTCACAATGTCATCCAGCTTCTCACTGACCAGTTTGTGAAGAGACCCTGGAATCTAATAAAAGGAAGTATGATGATGTACAACAGCCACAACTAATTATTTCTGTATTATATCATTATTGATCAGTATTGTCTTAATTCATTAAAAAAAAAAGAAGAAACCTTGAAGATCTCCTGGTGGTTGTCAAGCATGAAGAGCATGAGCAGGTCTGTCTTTCCTTTTGTCAGACTCTTGCTCTGGATGACGGCTCTGGTGAACGTCTTCTTCACAACCACCCGGTTTTCAATCTGACAATTCGAAATAAGTGTAAACAGTTGACATTTGTGTGAATAACTCATTGCGTGCTTTATGACTCCTCACTTCTTTGTGCAGCTTGACATTTGCAGCATCTGCAGCTGCGGCCATAAACTCCAGCAGCCTGCGCAGTTCCTCACGTGCAGACGCAGACAGCAGCTTCAGCGTCAGCTGCAGGACTTCTAACACTCGTTCAAACTATTTAGATAAATTAAGAAATAAAAAAACAAAATTATATAAAAGCAGACAAACTTTGAAATATTTGAAACAAAATTTGATTTAAACATTTAAATATATGCTTACTATGTTGCCGCCACAGAGTTAAAGTCAAAATAACCATTTTAATTTTTTTAACTTTGAGGCATATAAGCTTTTAGATATTTAACAAAACTGGATCAAAAAAATAAATATTGCAATATGCATGCTACTGTATGTTGCCACCTCAGAGTTAAAGATGATTATGAGATTAAAATTATAAAAAAAAAATTAAACGTTGAGGCATACTAGCCTTAATTTTTTTAAACAAAATTTAATAAATAATGTTGCCACCTTAGAGTTAAAGATAATTATGAGATCATTTAAAGTAAAGTCAAAATAAAAACAAGTCGAAACTAAATTTTATTTAAAAAAAAATAAAAAGTATATTATGCAAGATAATTATGAGATAGATTAAAATAAGTTTTTTTTTCTTGGAGGCAGACAAACTTTAATTATTTGAAACAAAATATGATTTAAAAAAAATTTAAAGATAACTATTTAGCTTGTTTTTTGTTAGCTCGACACCATTCACTGAATTAAACATGCAACATGAAAAATAGTTGGTAGATTACAGTACATTACAAACACAGCCTTTGTACCTCAAACATCAGCAGAATCTGAACAAAGCTCTTACCAGATGGAGGAAGACAATCAGTGGGAGGAGAACCGACAAGTCCGGTCAAGTCCAGCTTCTCCATGAGACGATCCAACACATGGTCTGGTTTCACAGGTGTACTATGGGAGAATAACAGGATGTCCTGCCTAAAAAGATCAAATATTATAATTCAAATGTAAGAAAAACATTCAGTGCTACAACAAAAAAGCATCTACAGTGATCTGAAACACCTGCATGGTGTGATGTTCATCAGACTCTCTTCACTTGGTGGGAAAAGCGCCATTTCCAACACATCCAGGGACGGATCCTTCAGGAATCTGTAGAGGCTGCTGCTGCTGTCCTGGAAGCCTCCTGTTTTACTGGTCTTGCCCAAAACTTTGGCTCCCACCGCCTCAAACACCTTACAGTCCAGCAGCACCTGGCACAGTCGTGACACTGTGGCTCTGGAGGCCTGGGCATCTCCAAAAACCTTATTCTGGGTCAGATAATCCTGAATAACATCCACTGCATCAGAGCCCAGAAAGCAGTTATCATGAGATTTCAGATGTTGCCTGTGTTTCTTGACCTTCACTTGGGCTTGTAGAGCAGCGATGATGTGGCTCCAGATTTCTTTGCTTTGAACCTTGTTGGTTTGTACATCTTGATGTTTGTTGAGCAATCTATGATCTGAAAAAAAAAAAAAAACACAACGTTTTTTTTACTGTGCTCTTAAGTGCTTTAAATGAAATGACACTACCTTAAAACTGTCATAAAACAGATGTTACCAAGGGGTTGGTTGAGGGGACTGTATAATTTCCCTACAATATTTAATGCAGCAACTCTATCCTGAACTGAAGCCATGCATTCGTTTCCTCTCTGCAGATGTGACTCACACTCATCAAGCCTTCTCATTAATCAACAGCAGCTCATTAGCGACCTCTGCATGATTGGCTAACAGTGAACCAGTGAAAATTAGTGCAAAACACAATACCCAAATACAACACTAGATAGCAGCAAAGCATCTTTAAATAAACGAGGCTGCATTTGGATCAGCACACTATCATACTGTCTACTGTATATTGAGTATGCAGTTTAAATATTGCATACATTATGCAGATTATTTAGAATTAAATTTATCAAGCAAATTTATCTAGGCTTACTAAATGTGACAAAATGTGCAGTATACAACTAAAGTATAATATAGTGGTGGTTACTGTATCCCTCAATGCAACCCCATCTATCTATCTATCTATCTATCTATCTATCTACCTTATCTATATCTATCTATCTATCTATCTA
>NW_015641041.1:1729628-1752944 GCF_001515625.1 Sinocyclocheilus rhinocerous | reverse complement strand
ATCTATCTATCGTACGATCTATCTATCTATCTACCGTATCTCTATCTATCTATCTATCTATCTATCTATCTATCTACCTACCTACCTACCTACCTACCTACCTATCTATCTATCTATCTATCTATCTATCTACCTATCTATCGTCTGTCTGTCTGTCTGTCTATCTACCTACCTACCTTATCTATCTATCTATCTATCTATCTACCTACCTATCTACCTATCTATCTATCTATCTATCTATCGTCTGTCTGTCTATCTACCTACCTTATCTATATCTATCTATCTATCTATCTGTCTACCTACCTACCTACCTACCTACCTATCTATCTATCTATCTATCTATCTATCTATCTATCTATCTATCTATCTACCTATCTATCTATCTATCTATCTATCTATATCTGTCGGTCTGTCTGTCTGTCTGTCTGTAATATTCTATAGGTTTATTTCTGTGTCCTCTTCTTGGCAGCTGTTTCTGTTTTCTGTGTCTGAGGGCAGATTGATCTCTTGTGTCATCATTTGAAATGAGGGATGTGTTTGTGTATCACATTCAGGCTCACACATAAGCACACTCTCGCTGGAGAAGGCAGCTGTCTGACCTATGATCAAACGTTGGTAATATACCATTCTGTTATCTGCGTTTCTCTGTGGTCACCTCAGTCGCTTTCTCTCTCTCACACACACCCCACGTCTCTCTTTGTACTTTGTGGTTTCTGCTGTTTTTAATTTGTTGAGTGTAGGGAATGTTTCTGTGCAGGTTTCTATGGTGAACTTGAAATAGTTGCGGCAAAAACTCTGCCAGATGCCCGAGGGGCTGCAAATACCTGAATGAAACATCTTTAAAAAATCTTTGTTTGATGTCAAAGAGGAAAATAAAATCATAACATATCTAAGGACCAGGGAAATGCTAGCATTTAAATAATTCAGCAGTCCTTTTGTTTGAAATCTTTGTTCCATAATTTTTTCAGTACTGTTAATCACACAGTACAGGTTAGAGAGGGAATCTAGTAAAATTTTAATAAAATACTTTCTATACATTATGAGATCATTATTTTGCTTTTGAAAGGACACGCATATAAAAAAAAAAGCTTTTCAAAATGTCTGAATTGAAAACATTCGGAGAATCAAAGAAACAAATTCTGATTCAAATATTGTTGATTCAAACATTTGGATGATATGAATTAGTTTGTAATATATTAAGAACCATGATGCTCTGGCACTGCTGAGCTGAATAATTGTGACCTACACATGCATTTACACCACTAGGGGGCAGTTTGTCTCCCATGATACCTGATTCCAGGGTGCATCTGAGGCCAAATTTCATCTGAGATGCAAATCTTGGAGCAACACACATGCACACAGTTACTGCTCGAGTCTGAAGTCCGTTGCCCGAACACTCACCACAACACAGGACCGTCCAGATTCCCAGAGATCTCCAGATCAAACAAAGACAAACGGCTCAGTCTGGAGTCTGTTTGACTCAAACTTCCCCAATCAGTGGCTAAATTACACCATGCAGGATCCAAACAGAAGCAAACAAAAGAAAACAAAGCTGATTGGCTGAGGCAGAGTGTGCAGGGTGAGGTTTCAGGCATGTCTGACTGCGTCTGAGCTGCAGGTGATGCATTCTGCAGTCAGAAGAACAACTCAGCTGCATCAGAAGAGTTTAATCTGTACATCTCGGTTTGGTTATTTCAGGTCAGCTAAACTTGACCAAAGTTTACTGGTTTATTTATGAGGGCCATAACCCAGGACATGTGGCAACATTTGGCTCATGAACAAAGCTGGAGGCATGTTTGCCGCTTTAAGTCATGAAATACAATAGAGCTTTGCTTTTAGACCTTTAAATGCTTATTCAAATGAATCTGACTCCATGCTGAACAAATAGCAAAACAGTTTCTATGCAAATTATGGCTGATTTTGCATCAGAGCTCAAGTGCTCCATGCATGCTGATTCAGTTTTATATAAAAAGGCAAGAACTCCCAAAAATCAGTAAATAAGTAAATAAATATATAATGCTGAGAAATAAAAATGTGAAAAATGCAGAGAAATAAAGTGGCAAAAATAAAAAAGTATAGTTTTTATTTATTTAAAATAAATAAATACAGGTTTTGCTTGACTTAAAGTGATTGGAAATAATTTTATTAGAAATAAAACGGTAAAAAAAAAAAAAAAACTTTAAATATTTTACTTTTGATTATTTAAATAAATGTTTATTTTAAAATAAATTAAGGACTGGCTTAACTTAAAGTAAATGGGGCATTAACTGGACATTAATTATAATAAAAAAATAAAGAATAGGTAAAATAAATTTAAAGTATACATGGAATTGATCTTTTTTAAAAACTTTTTAAAATTTTTCATTAAAAAGAAGACATTTTCTGTTACAATTAATGCCCCAGTTACTTTAAGTCAATCCAAGCCTGTATATATATATATATATATATTCAGAGAGAGCGAGAGAGACAGAGTGAGACACACACACACACACCGGCGTGACTCCGCCCCCTTTGTCTTTATTCAGTGTTTCTCAATCTGAAGGAGGACAGAGAGAAAGAATCACAGATCAGGACACCAGGAGGAGAGACGGGCCGAACACACCGAACCATGGCCACAGCAGACACGAGACCGCAGCACATCCTTCCGTCCGATCCCCGCGCAGCCAGCCTCATGTCACGGATCACCTGCACCAGAACCGAGCTGACTGACACCACGGCGGATCCGAGGCTAGAATGAGGGTGATTTACGTCCAGAACGCCGGCGTGGTCGCTGCTTTCTCGACTGAGATTTTCCGCGGTAGATTGAAACAAAGGAATAACGGAGAAATCATGATCGAACGCGCCACGGGAAAGAGAACACGTCATAACGGAGTAGGATACGTCATAATGGTATAGAACGCGTCATAATAGATTAATGCACAATAGATACATTGTCGTTCTAATTGTGAATGATACATTGTAGCAGTTCATAAGTGCCATAAAACCACATGGCACGTGTTCATTAGTTTCTTTTTAATAATATGCCTATTTAGTCCATTCATAGCCCTGGTTTATCGTTCATAATTAGACTGGGATTATTATTTTCTTTTAGATAGCCTACCATAGCCGGTTATAGGTAGAATAGATAGACACCTCATTTAAATATGAGTCATTTTTGACAATCATAAATTAGTTTATATGTTAACATAATAAACCTTTGCATTGTAATTTATTTATTTATTTATATGCTAATTAGCTATATTAATTAGATTTATATTATCAATATTTCAAAGCATTTAGTCAAGATATTTAAACATATAGGGAGGTGTAAAATATCATCCTCCTGCGTGATGGAGACACAAAGACCAGGTGACCCGCCGGGCCCCTCAGTGCTGACGAAAGCCCCTGAGGGCCCCGGTGAGGTCAAACGCAGCAGCTCTGGTGTGAAGAAACATCATCACAAACACAACCTGAAGCATCGCTACGAGCTGCTGGAGACCCTGGGGAGAGGAACCTATGGCAAAGTCAAGAAGGCCATCGAGCGGCATTCTGGAAGAGAGGTAAGAGCTTCAAGCATCTGTTAAATAAATCAATCTAATGTAGTGGTTATATATCAGAACTGCTATCCAGAAGGTTGTAGGTTCAATCCCTGCAAGATACTTGACCTTTAGTTGAAAATTACTGTAGTACTATGGTAACATCTGAAGGAAATGCCATGATACATAGATGTATACTAGTGATTGAACTTCTGAATCAATTAATCTTTTGGTAAATGAATAAAGAACTGGCCTGGATCTTGGGCCGGCTGTAATTTGTCGTTTACAGTGTCAGCTCTGCTATAATAATCTGTTGTTGTGTTTGGCTCATTTCGGTCCATCTCATGGGAATTCCATTTGCTTGTGCAGGAGCAGATGTTTTAAATCTCCTGTAAAGTTGCTCTAATGGCCCCCAATGTAACGCATCATGCTTTAACCAATTGTCCGTCTTGGTTGCAGTTCGGTTCAAAGGTCACTGCTGACCGCTTGCCGTAAATAATGATGCAATCAGCACCATATGTGTTAAAGACCTTGAGTTCTGACCCTCGGGTCACTAATGAACTCTGACCTAGAAATTCTGCTGTGGGCATCTAGGTCAGGTAGGGCTTTAGTGTTCGTTTGTTCATTAATCAAACATACCGGATTCGTTCGGCACACTACGGCACGTGGCTTTGGTTGCTGTTTGACATTGTCCTCTAAATGTCTCAGTCACCACAGAACCTGGAACAGCTGCTAGGAGAAAGAAATCTTTCTGTTCTGCCAAAGTTCCACCAAGAATGAAAATTTGGTCATTTATTCACCTTCATGTCAGTCCAAATCTGTTCAACTCTTTATTCTAGAGTAGCACAAAAGATATCTTTAAAAAAAACGTCTCAGTGTTTTTGGTCCATTCTCTGAAAGTCAGTGGGGTGCAGTTTTGTTAAAAATAGCTAGTTGCTAGTTCTTCACCTTGAGTAGATTTGTTCATTGTTTTGAGAAAAAAACATCAGCATCTGGCTGATTTGACTAGATTGTATCAAGTGATTGATGAACTTGCATCAAAATACAGTATAATTTGATTGGATGTACAGCTTTTGAAGACAAAAAATGCAGGAAGCTAACTATGAATGACTGTATGGTTAGTTATGTTTTGTTATTAGCATTTAGCTTTGTTTTTTACTTGAAAAAAATATCTGCAACCCTTTCTAGCAGTTGAAATGCCCTCCAGTCATGTATATTTCCATGGAAACACTGTTGTTGGTGGCTGTTATGAGCAGGAAGCAGATATATAGCCTTCTTTTAGTTTAATAATTTACAATCCAGGCTATTTCACAACTCATACAGCCATATAAACACACACACACACACACACACACAGGTCTGAGTGTATCGGTGGGCAGTGTGCCATCAGAGTGTTGGCAGGCTGTTGAAGAAAGTATGAGCGCATGCTAACAGACCTAAAAATAAAACGGTGCACACACTACACATACATGTTTTTTCGTTTACCTCAAACTCAGACGCATGGTAAAACATAATTTGTCATGCGTGTTTCTGGGCCCATAAACATAAAGTCACTCAGGAAGACATACGGTGTTGTTTTCTGGCATGGGTTTAGTGTGCTTAGCAGGAATTAGTCAGAAAAACTTTTAACTGGCCGGACGCGCTGTCTGTAAAGAGTTATGAATTTATTTAATACACGAGTTTCACAATTTGAGTTGAATTACTGAAATAAATGAACTTTTCCATGACATTCTAATTTATTGAGATGCACCTGTACATTTCTCAACGTAAAAACTCTCAAAACATTAATGTTTTTGCTTGCATTGTTTACACAGTCATCTGACACATTTCAGAATGCGACAACATGTGAAATCACACTTGCGTACTAAGCAGAGTTCCTGCACTGCATTATTAATAATTGAATTCTGACAAACTTTGCGACACGGCTGCATTCACATAGTTGTGTTGTAATGAATAGCAATTGAATGCAATGTAGAATGCAATGACTCATTTAATCAACCTTGCATATCTAAAAGTGTAATTGCATACTTGCATTGTGTTACGAATTCCGTTCTTATTTTGCAGCGTAACCGTGAGCTTGCGTACCTACATTATACGTTTATAATCACATACTTGCATTATGTTATGAATAGCACTGAATAATGCAACAACGCACTTAATTGACCTTGCATTCCTGCAAACATTTGTGTCGTTGTGTTAATAGTGCTCTCACGATTTTTGGAAATTGCACTTGTGTACTTAGAAGAGTTTGTGTTCACATACTTGCATTTGCATTCCGTTTTTTTAATGCAACGTTTGAAATAGAGCTTGCGTACCTAGAAGCGTTTGCGTTTGCATACTTGGATTGTGTTATGAATAGCTCTGAATAATTCAATAACACACTTAATTAAGCTTGCATACCTACAAACATTTATGTTTTTTCTGCTTAGTTGTGTTAATAGTGTTCAGACACATTTTGAAAATTGCATTTACGTACTCCGAGGCATTTGCCTTTACATACTTGCATACTTGCATTGTGTTATAAATTGCATTGACATTTAGCAAAATGTGCACAACAAAAAGTTTTCACACCTAAAAAGTTCACATATTTGCATAGATTTTATTTCAGGCCTTTCAGTATGTCATTATTGTTTAACCTGTCTCTTTTTATATCCCCAAAAGAATTTTAGGAGACAAAGTTGATAGCTAAATCAAACATAACTGCGATCTCCATTAAATCTCCTGAGATACAAAAGAACAACCTCAGAGCAATAAAATATTCCTCTGGGCCATTATGTTCAACTCATATCATATTTAGTTTAGTTCCTCTAGGTGATGTCCCTTGCTAAACAAACAAACTCTGTTGCTGAACGTAAGGTTCATTCTGCCGTGATAAAGCTTTACTGTTTGTTATCACGTACACAGACAAACAGAAGGTTCTGACTGTTGATATATGCTACAATCCAGAATGGCATATTCCTGACCTCTACCCCTAAGGCACAGATAACCAAAGAAATTGTGTAACATCTTCTTTATGACTTTACCAGCCTCAGATTCACCATAATGACCCAAGCAGACAGAGAGATAGCATGTGTGTGTGAGCTCTCGCACGTATGAGCTCGTGTTTGCATTGCATTTGTGTGAATCTGAATGTACAAACAAGATCGGATGTCCGCATATCGGTCAGCATTCCTTCCACAGTGTGTGATGAATTGGTCACATGTCTGTGTGAGTGTGTGTTTGTACACACTTGTCCGTCTGTGTGTGAAAAGGTCACTGTGACAGTGCGAAAGCAGACAGACATTTGAAAGTCCATCTTGAGCAGGAAATGAAAATGTTGTGGAAAATGAATATCCTGTATGGAGGCCAAAACAGTCTGATAAAGTGTAGTGGGTTTTAACGGATTAGTTCACTTCCGGAATAAAAATTTCCTGATCATTTTCTCACCCCCATGTCATCCAAGATGTTCATGACATTTAGTCGCAAAGAAATTAAGAAAGTTTCCAGAAATTTGTCGCCCCTTTGCAACCCTAATTGCTAGGTGGTTGTTAGGGTTTTGGGTGGTTGATAAGAGGTTGCTAGGGTATTCATACTGATTGCTATGTAGTTGCTAGGGTGCTTGGGTGGTTGCTAGGTCATTACTAAGGTGGTTGTTAGGGTTTTGTGGTAGTTGCTAGGGCATTTAGGGTGGCTGCTAGGTGCCTGCTAGGATGTTTGGGTTGGTTGCTAGGGTTGCTGGGTGGTTACTAGGGTGAATGCTAAGGTTTTGGATGGATAGCATGTTTGGGGTAATTGCTAGATGGTTGCTATGGTTTGTGAGTTATTGATAAGTGGTTGCTAGGGTATTTACGCTGATTGCTGTGTGGTTTCTAGGGTATTCAGTGGTGATTGCTAGATGGATGGTACAGCGCTGTGGGGTGGTTGCTAGGGCATTCAGGGTGATTGCTTGGGCATTTGAGGTTGTTGCTAGGAGGTTGTTAGCATGATTGGGGTGGTTTCTAGATGGTTACCCGGGTGGCTGTTAGGGTTTTGGGCCGATTGCTTGCTAGGGCATTTGTGGTGGTCACTAGTGTGTCCGGGGGGATTGCTAGATGGTACCTTGGCTATTGGGGTGGTTGCTAGAAGGTTACTTGGGTGGTTGTTAGGGGTGTGCGATATATATCTTCTACGATAATATCGTAATTGTTTAAACTAAATAATAGACAAAAAGTTAATATTAATTGACTCACAAGTTAGACACAAGTTCCTGTTTTTGCTCTATTTCATCAACGAAAATAGGTTCAAACAAAGCCACAGCAGAACTGTTTTGCATCTCTGAGCAACACACTACGGTGTTTTGTTACCGAATCAATCAGCCGTTTGACGAATCGGTTGAATGAATGACTCAATGACTCACTCATGCAGTGATTTGCTGCCACCTACTGGCGATTTTAGGTTTATATTTAAAGTATATTTTCCCTTTTTTCCCCAAAATCATTTCAAATATCACAATTGAACGTATTGTTTTTAAAACATCAAAACATTATTTATGCATTTGTAACTGCAGGTTAACTGCATTCATGTCCTGCATTAAACAGTCTTTGTGAATGCATCTAAATGCCACAGAAGCAGATTCTGTGTCACCTCTGCATTGCAAAAAAAAATAATTTTGTTGATAATGATTGATTTGTATTGACTGATTTGGTAACAGCCCTAAAAAGCAATTTTAACTTGTTGGAAAAGTTAATTTCTGTTACTCCTGCAAACTAACCACCACACAGAATACAAATAATATCAAAATCGTTGGGAGTCAGCTGTCCACAGCAGTCCTAAACCTGCCAAAATACCAGCACAATAACACGCACAGCAAAATATCGTCTAATTATCGTTATCGGCAAAATTCCAGAAAATATTGAGATATCATCATTATCGCACACCCATAGTGGTTATTAGGGTTTTGCGTAGTTTTTATGGCATTCAGGATGATTGATAGGCCATTTGAAGTGGCTGCTAGGAGGTTGCTAGGGTGTTTGGGTGGTCTTATGTGGTTACTAGGGTGGTAGTCAGGGTTTTGGGGTAGTTGCTAAGGCATTCCACATAATTGCAAGGGTGTTAGAGGTGGTTTCTAGGGTATCCGGGGTGATTGCTAGATGGTAGCTAGGGTATTTGGGGTGGTTGCTAGGTATTTACTAGGATGGTTGTTAGGGCATTTAGGGTGATTGCTAGATCATTTGAGGTGGTGGCTAGGGCGTTTGAGTTGGTTGCTAGGGTGTCTGGGGTGATTGCTATGTTGCCTGGGGAGATTGCTACATGGTCAAAAAAAGCACATGGTGTCAAAAAAGCATGCCCCCCAATTTTTGTTCATTTTATTTAATAAAAAAGTAGCATACCTCTACACTACAAGTTTAGAGGTATCAATCATGTTACGCAACAAAGTTCAAATCCCTCTCTTTACAACACCATTAATGAAATAGAAAAACTCGTCTGCCTTTTTATTGATGCTGTATTCTGTTCATTTGGCTCGCACACAGATAAGCAAATAAAAAGCTCCGCTGGTCAGAATCCTGTTTCTACCTCTGTGGGAAAGCTGTGATTTTTGTTTTCTTCCTGGAGATTATTTTAAACTCTCGCTCCTGCTGCGTTTGAACAAACTGCAGCATTAGTATTCATGCCGTCTCCAGCGGACCTGGCGGGAGGTGAATACCTTCAGCTGCACATAAATTCATGAGCTCATGGAAAACACTTGCTGATGGCTTTCCAATAAAGAGCAGGGTTTGCCCATTTGGCTTTTAGAGAACGGGCCCTGGTTTCTGGATTTGTTTATGTCTTTTTATTCCACATAATCAGTTCTGAAGCATTCCGCTAGGACTTTCCTTTTATGGATGTAGTCAGTGATTTACCTTCAGCACCTCGGAAACATGTGGTTTTGGTTTCTCTGAGAAAAGCGGCAGTCCGCCTGCTCGCTCGCCATTAATGTGAAGACACGGGCTGTTCTGAGAACTGCGGGCGATGATGAGAATCTACATCGAGGAGCGGATAGACATGTTTTAGGGACAATCGTTGTGGGTATGACATCACAAAACAAAAGGAATTGACAAAGGGCTTCCTCTTTTCCAGCTAAGGTTTGTCATCAGCTCACTCATTGTTCCATTTGTTCTTTAAATGGACCTGTAGCACACGCCTGGGAGGGTGAGATAGGACAGAAATAGACAGGAAATCACTACCCAGATATCATTTCCTCTTTCCTCCCCATGACATCATCCATCAGTCAGTCAATAGGGCATCTCCTCTTTGCCCACATCCTCTCCAGTTCTAGAATGGTCTTTTTTGGAGTTCTAAAACTCCAGTGGAACTGAGTGTGGAACATCATGGCCTTTATTTTTTTACATTATATAAAAATTTATTTATATTTAAACAATACAGAAATCTATTGTTTGATTATTTCCATGAATTTTAGTAATGTGAGTGATGAAAACTTTTTATCTCACAATTCTAACTTTTTTCTCGTAATTACAAGTTTAAATCTCACAATTCGGACTTTTTTCTCAGAATTGCATGACATAAACTCGCGAGATTTAAACTTGTAATTGCGAGTTATAAAGTTAGAATTGCGTGATATAAAGTCACAATTGCGTATTTTAAAGTCAGAATTGCGAGATATAAACTTGCAGTTCTGAGAAATTAAGTCAAAAATAAAAAAGGTAGTTGTGACTTTATCTCACAATTCTGACATTGTTTCTCGCAATTGCAAGTTTATATCTGGCAACTCTGACTTTATAACTCACAATTGTGAGTATATATCTCACAACTGGGCCAATGGGGACAGTCGTGGCATGGTTAGAGATGGACTTGTAACCCAAAGGTCGCGGGATCGAATTTCGGTACCGGCAGGGATTGTAGGTGGGGGGAGTGAATGCACAGAGCTCTCTTCCACTTTCAATACCACGACTGAGGTGAGACCCTTGAGCAAGGCACCAAACCCTCAACTGCTCCCTGGGTGCCGCAGGAAAAATGGCTGCCCACTGCTCCGGGTGTGTGTCCACGGTGTGTGTATGTTCACCACTCACTGCTGTCTGTGTGTGTGTGCACTTGGATGGGTTAAATGCAGAGCACAAATTCCGAGTATGACACCATACTTGGCTGCACATCACGTCACTTTCAGTTTCACTTTCAATTCTGAGAACAATTAAATGAGAATTATGACATGTAAACTCGCAATTGTGGAAAAAAAAGTCAGAATTGTGACATGCAAACTTGCAGTTGCAAGAAAAAAAGTCAGAATTGTGAGATTAAAAGTTTCAATTAGCTTTTTTATTTTTCATTCAGTGGCGGAAATGGGGTTCCATACATACTGGAGCCTGTTCAGGTCATCATGTGATCATATAGAGACATCAGTGCAGTGTCCTCAGGGCCAATGAGAGAGCTTTCATTCCGCTTCCAAACACTGCACCCTCATTTTCCTAAAAAACATCAGGAAAATTACATAGCAGGAGACTGAAAATATGCTCAGCCGTGATGTGTTTATGGGATAATTCTGTGTGTGTGCGTGTGTGTGATGGGATGATTACACCTCTGTCTGAAGAATCTACTCAGGTGTTTTTCTGACATTCAGAAATAGAATGTTTTTGTCAGAGCCGCGGCTAAGTGGTAAGCTGTGGTGCTAATCCTGGCAATGTGAGGTTTACGCTAACTTGAGTAGTTTCCTGTCAAAAAAGTGGCATAAAATTACTAAGATAAATATTTAATTTAGTCACAAATTGACCAAAATTAGCATCTTTTACAAATACTCTGATAAACATTTTTATTCTTTTTGACAAGATTGAAACTGTAAATCTTTCTTCTCTTCAGGTTGCCATCAAGTCCATCAGGAAGGAGAAGATTAAAGATGAACAGGACATGGTTCACATTCGAAGAGAAATCGAGATCATGTCGGCTCTTCGCCACCCACATATCATCTCAATATATGAAGGTATCTATCTATCTATCTATCTATCTATCTATCTATCCATCCATCCATCCATCCATCCATTCAAACTCAGCAATAAATAAAACATACAATTCTAATAAATAATGAATAATCTTTCATTAACTATTGATAGACTTGTGTTGTGAAGGACAGTAAAAGGTTTTTGCTCTATTCATGCAATAACATTCAAATTAAAGTAGATCAGCCTCAGTGAATATGATGCTCCCCATTCCTGACCAGCATGTGTTTCAGTGGTTACGATCTCTGGTGAAATTCTGTGTTGATCATTTCTAAAGACATTTTTGCAGCCGTCTGGTTTGTTCTGCTGATTCTGTGCCACGGCGGGCCTGGCGAGCTCTCGGTGCGCTGACTCGACGTTTTTCCGCTCAAAGTCCGTCTGGGTTTATAGGGCAGTTTATTTTTGAAGAGTTACCGTATTCATCTTTGTTCTGTGTCATGACTTCGCCTGTGTTGTGGTTGGCCCGACTCAAAGAGGGGAGAACACCTCTTTAAATGAGTCTCCGGAGACTCTTTTTTTTCTCGTGTCTGGCTTTGTCTTTCATTGCTCTAATGTCAGAGTGCCTTTCTCTTTTAATTTTGTGCGGTGTTAAATTATGTTTATGGGTTTGGGCTGGTCGTGGAAATTTTTGGATAGAGGAATGAATTGCTTGCGTACCCGTTTAGCTGTGTGAACTTTCCCAGAGGAACATTTTTATTACTCAAAGGTTGCTCACTCATTGCTCACGAGACTTATAGTCACGGATATCAAAAGTTTCTCCATTTATTCTCCTAAAATTCCTCACAAATGAGACAATTGTTGATATACAGTAAGAAAATAAAGCTATAAAATTAGATGAGGAATGTTCAAGCTCATATTGAGATCTCTGACTTTTGATTGCAGACTATTTTGAGGTCTTTTTTTTTTTTCCGGGAGAGACATCTGAGAAGCGGGAGACTTGAGCAAAGTCTCCATTTAGTTGCATTTAACCTCACTGTGATCTAGGAGAAACAATTGAGATGATCTCATTTGGGATGTTCCTTTCCTGCAGGCTGCATATCGCTGTCGAATTTAGCGCTGAGCTCCGATATTTAGCATCACTGTGAGAAGACTCTGATTTACGCTGACACAGTAAATCTGTGTTACGTTAACTTTGTTACCCCTCTTTCTCTCTAAACTGTATTTGCACAATCCCAGAAGGCCTTGCGCTTGCATTCCCTGCTGTTCTGTGGAAAGCTATGGCGGACAGGAGAGATTCTGTAAAAAGATGAGAAGCGATTCTGGACGTGTGACAGGAGCCAGGGGCAGCGCCAAACGCTTGGGTGGGGTGATGTGTATGAGGATTTTTGGGGTTTTGCAGAAACAGCCACTTTCTGCTGCGTCGGACTATAATTTGCTGTGTTTGTTCCTCTGGATTTTTCAGCTTCTCCTGGTCGTTAACGGCTGTGACCTGCTGAACTTTCTGGACTGGCCACTACAAAACAAAGTCTTTTCATTTTTATGCATCCAGTAGTTTTGTACTTGTACTTTTTCATTGTGGGTTGCATTCTGAAGAAACAAGGCGCCACCGTACATTTATTTTTGACTGGACGCCTCCCTGTTGAAGCCTTGGCCTGTGTAATCTAGACATGGGTCACGTTATCCAACTGGTCAATTCCTGAGGCCTACAACTTTATCTAGATCTTCTTTCAACTTTTATTAGAGACGTACTTCCACTTACTTGTGGAACTGCATTATGGATAAAAATACTGGACAATATAACAGCTTTATTGTAAATGATACTGCTAACTACAAACTGAAATAAAACATTTTTATACTAATTTCAATCTGGCATACAGATCATTAAATAACATTCTGAACATATATAAATAAAACATCACGAATAAACATACAAGGTATAAATAAACTGATCAGATTTTCATGATGTTGTTTTGTTCTGTAGTGTTTGAAAATAAGGACAAGATAGTGATTGTCATGGAATACGCCAGTAAAGGTGAACTCTATGACTACATCAGCGAACGCAGACGCCTGACTGAGAGAGAAACCCGACACTTCTTCAGGCAGATCGTCTCTGCTGTGCACTTCTGCCATAAGGTACACACCTCTCTTATCTCTCTTCTTTCCATTCTTTCTATTTCTCAATTCCTTTCTCTTCTCTGAGAGAGCCTCTTGCTTCACAGGGTTTCCCGCAGAGCTGCACGTGCAGTTATTCGATGAAATCAGGCCGTGCAGTGCGAGTCTATTATCTTTGGCTCTTGTCAGATTGGGAGGAATCTTGGAATAGACAACTGATGTGAAACAGCTTTGCATCATGGGTCACACATTTCAGCATTTAGCAGAGCTGTTGATAGAGTAATAAACCACCCATTTGTACAATTCCATGAAGTCTTGTGTATGTGTATAAGGGCTTTTCCAGTTTCTTACAAATGGATTGTTTTCAAGTCTTTTCGATAGAGTTTGAAACCATAATTCAGGATAATTGGGACATTTCCCCAGTCATCTCAATGACAAAAAGTGTCCCAATTTACCTGAATTCACCCTATATTTATAAATGACGTTTCTTTTGTTTTGTCCACCATTTTTGGGTGGATTTTTTTTTGTCACTGAGCTTGTTGCAATGCATTATGGGATTGCATTCAGATACCTACCTACCTAATTGAAAAGCGTACCAAAATGCTGTCTAATTAGTCAGATTACTAGGTTATGAATCATAGCCAGAGTTCCAGATAAGACAGTCCCATTCCCCCACGATGCATTGCTGAGTCAATCAAGGTCCCCGTGGGCTTGCACTGAGTGGGCTGGTTTGCAGCTGAAGATGACGTGATGTCATATATCAGGGCAGGGGAGCTTCCAGACACCAGAGGGGAGGGTAATGAGTCATCATCGCCATGGGCAACCACAATGTGGGGGGATTTTCGGGTGGGGTCGGCCAGACGCCTCAAGAAAGCAGCCTGTCAAACTGGCGATTTATAGTTCATCTGCTAAACACTGTGCATGCTGAACACATGCATCTTTCATGGTCATCAGACATCTGTAACAAACTCTCTCAGATCCTAAACCCCTTGTAACTGGGTTTCCGGGCGTGCTGTAACCCGATTGCTGTGTCTTACTTTAAAGGAAACACAAGGACTAACTGCACAGTCATGTTCCAATCAAAAACTGGTGTCTGAACAGAACTGTAATTACAGAGAGTGTTTGTGGGACAGATGTCAGCGGTTAATAAAGATTTTGTTGGCTATGACAGTATTACCTCAGATCTCTGAAGTGCATTCTGACATTTTCTTTACAGAATGGTGTTGTTCACCGAGACCTGAAACTGGAAAATGTTCTACTGGATGAAAACTGTAACATAAAGGTAAGAATGGTTCTGAAACTGTGGCTACATCTTACTTCACATCCGTGAACTATATAGTATACAACATTAGGATTAGTGCGTCCCACAAAATAGTATATGGAAATGATGCTGTACTGTTTCCAAAAGATTTTCTCCACCTCAGTAGTGTTTAAATACAAGTATGTGAACTTAAAAATTAAGAAATGGTGGGCTTCATTCATGAAACAAAACAAGCAGGATGTTGAAAAATCACTCCTTGTAAAAGTAAACACTTACTCAGTAAAAGTAAAACAGAAAAATAAACTTTTTGTTTAACATTATTTCTCTAAAACCAAACACTGATGTATTTGTTGTTCATTCAGATTGCTGATTTTGGGTTGTCCAACCTGTATCATAAAGACAAGCTCCTCCAGACCTTTTGTGGTAGTCCACTGTACGCATCCCCAGAGATCGTCAACGGCAGACCATACCGTGGTCCAGAGGTGAGGCATGCTCAGATAAAGAAAGCTTTACAAGCTGCTCTTTATGTTGAACTTCTTTCCAGGGTCATAAAAACATGCTGGAATGGTTTACTACAGGCCTGCATGACATGATGCACAGACATAAACCCTTGAGGTTTGCATCATCGTAAATGAAACACCCCACAGTTTCATTATGTTAGCGTGTGAAATCCACTGTGAGCGGCTGTGATGTATCAGAGACAGTCTGTGTGGTTAGTGAAGCCTTATTCTGCTCTTTGATGGGATTATCCTTCCACATACCCCTAGGAACAGGCAAACACACGCCTTGTGCTTCCCTACTGAACATGGAGAGCAGCTGGAGTTTCTTTCTCCAAATATCTCTGATTATACATGTCAAACCTCGGTCAGAGTTGTAAGGTTCTTTAGAGCTTTACATGTGCCGCTCTTGTGGTATATAGCTCAGGGCTTTTCAAAATGTGCTGCAGTTTTCCTCAAGGGTACAGAAAACACTAAAATGTAGAGGATATAATCAAAATAGTCAAACCCTTGCAATCAATGAAAGTCTCCATTTCTTCTCACCCTGGTGACCGCCTTGAGCAAAACAATTACTCTAGTCTATAAGTAATTTCCTGTGAACTGACAACTCAAGAACCTGGAAAACCATCCAGGCTGCTGGGGCGATCTTGAGTTTTCTGGCCTTCATACCTTGCCCTTTCGACCCACCTTCCACAGGACTTACATAACTGACTGCTTAGGGTGGTATGTTGTGTAATAGAACGTCTCAAAACAGATTGATTGCATATAAAGTTGAAGCTGAAAAACAGCCTGAAACCAACAAGAGTGGAAGACTGGTACCGTCTGATGCTGTTTGTGCGTGCTGGAGTGTCCAGTTGCTTTCCAAAAAGTCATGCCATCAATAGATTTGGGCATGAAAGCACAGCCAGCATTAAACATCCAAGTCTTGTCATGTGATTTCTATCCCACCTCCATATGACAGAATATCTGAAGTGTCATTAACAGTTAGCAGTAACTCAATGTTCTTTCAGAGTCAGCTGACATCAATGCCATCCATTATTTGCAGGTGGACAGCTGGGCTTTGGGGGTTTTGCTGTATACGCTGGTCTATGGCAGCATGCCATTCGATGGAGGGGACCACAAAAATCTCATTTGGCAAATCAGCAACGGAGAGTATCGAGAACCATCCCAGTCATCAGGTACTGGTCTTGCATGAACTCTTAGACAAAGTTCAGAATGCCTTTTGTATAGAAAAATGTGTACCGATGTATGCAGGTAAATGTGTCTCTTGATCATGATAAACAAGAAGCTTGCTTGGTCTTTTGTTTAGATGCTCGTGGTCTTATCCGCTGGATGCTGATGGTCAACCCCGAGCGGCGGGCCACAGTGGAAGACATCGCCAATCACTGGTGGGTAAACTGGGGATGGAAAACCAGTGTGTGTGACTGTGAATCGCAAAGGGATGCTGGCTCACCCATGCTGGCTCGTCTCATTGACTGGCAGAACCGGACCGAGCCTCGACCCACTAAAGCCATCCGGTCCGAGCCATTCCTGCTTGTCCGTCAACGGCCCAAAAAGTCTAAGAAAGAGAATGATGACGATGTGTCTCACTGTAATGGAGATGACAGCCTGGGCCTCAAGAGACCAAAGGGCATCCTGAAGACAAGAATCTCTGAAGAGCAACGCTCTCCAAGTCTGGAAGAAATAGAATCCAGTGTGGGAACCCCAGAGAAGGAATCCGGGCCTGAAGATGAAGAGGGCGAGGAGGAGCAGGGGCTAACAGGCAACTCTCCTACCAAAGCGGTCTCTATCCTTCCGAAGAAGGGAATCCTAAAGAACAACCAACAACGGGAATCAGGGTACTATTCTTCCCCAGAGCGCAGCGAGTCCTCTGACCTGCTAGGTGGCAACATTACACCTCTTGCCGCCAGCTCACCACCAAAGCGAGCGGTTGGTAGGAAGGGCATTTTGAAGCACAACGGGAAATATTCTACATACAGTGGTGCTCCTCCTTTGAGTGTCCTTGGGGAACCTGCACCTGGCGATTCTGGTTTATCCCGCAGTCAGAGTCGCCCATCTAGTATTGTAAGGGAGGATAGGGACACCATCACCAACAGTTCCTTCAGTGGCACTGACTGGCCCCCACCCGGTGCCCGCCCCAACATCAGAGGCTGTGTGTCTGCAGAAAACCTTCTCCAGCTGGCCAACTTCAAAGGTCTCCAGGCAGCTCCTCCCCTACATAGTGGGAAATTCAGCCGAGGAACGCGGGGCTCTCCGGGGGATAACAGCAGCTTCTCTCTACTAGGAGATCTTGATGATATGACTCAGGTGTACCAACAAGCCCTGGACATCAGCAACAACCTGTCATAGGGATGGGGGCCAGTTGAGAGGGGCCTAGAAAGAAAGAAGGTGGAGCAAGTGGAAGATGTTTGTTCGGCATGTTGTTGACGACCAGTGCAAAACTGGGATTCTATGAATGTGAGTCCTTTTTCAATGGGATGATATTGGAGGTTGTACACAACCAAACCTTAACTCCTAACCCTTAACCCTAATCCTACCCTATTTTACTTGACCTTTACTCAACCCAATCTTATACACAGTTAAAATTTGTATCAAATACAACTATAGGAACTATAGCCTAGGGGGATTTAAGGGTTTGAAGTAAGTAAAATTTAAGTTGGTACTCTGGGACATTATCCCCCTACAGGCAAGGAATGATATTAAATGTTTACATATTAAGTATAAGGTGAGTTAGCATCACAGTATGGCATCATGTAACAGCAGCCTTGATTAAACAAAAATAAGAGCCAACCTGAGTTTATCAAGCACCTTAAAACTCTCACAGAGCCGTTTGTGATATTTACTTCCAAAAAAAGAAACCAGGGTCTTGCTCCAAATGAACTGTTGTTGTGTATTATTTATTAATATTTTTTTGTAGATTTAGTGATACAAAACTGGTGTGGTCTGGCAGTACTGGAAGAATAAGAAACTGAAATCTCTCGTTGTCCTTGGTTGGAACTGACATATATAATTGTTATTTTTCTTTCTTGGTTATTGTAATATGACATTTAAACTGCATATGTAATGATCAAACTCGTATTGATCCTATGAGTCGAAGCATATATATGGATTTATAGAAGTGCCTTTTTGTTTGTTTGTTTTTAATTTTTTAATTCATATTAAATTATGTATGTCATTTCCTTAAGGTGGAGAGAGATGCCAGAGGAAGCTGTCATCAGATGAACAGCGTATTATTGTTTTTATTTTATTATTTTATTTTTTAGTTTGTATCGAATGCTTAGAAGAGCCCCAGGACCTCTGAGCACAAAGCCTACCCTACAGAACTACCTGACTTCAAGGTTAAATTTGCCCCACTTCTGCCGAGAGGCTAGTGCTTTACAGTGCATTATTCAAGAAGAAGAATGGTCAGTCCATGAACACCTTGAAAGGGAGTTTATTTTCAGAACTCGCTGGGTAATTCAAGGTGCCAGCATGCTGGATTGGTTGTTTCTGATTGAGTCCTGACAGGAACATGTGTGCATGCACCATGTGTTTCTCTAGAATGGTACTCTTGTGGTTTCTTGATTGGGTTAGCTGACTGTTTAGAGTTCTGGACACCTTCACATTAACAAGGTTTAACTCAAGGTAGAAATGTCAGACACAATCTCAACTCCAAAGAATGTTCAGGCCGAGACAAGCTTGTTTGACTATTTCCAAAGGTTTTGGACTGTAGGAACATTGTCTCTCCTGATGTTTATGTGTTGATGCTTAGGGATTATAATTGCTTAGCTTTAAGAATAATGGATTATTGGTTCTCTGTTGAACTTTGATGCCCAAATCACTCCCGCTAGAGCTAAAAAAAAAACAAGTAGACCAATTTGTTTCAAAGCCGTGATGAGGCAGCAAATTCCAAAGGCTCTTTAGAGGCATGTTTGGACTAGATCTTGTGAGCTTGCCTGTGTCATAGGTTTAATGGGACAGAAGCTTTATTGTTTCAGAATCTTTAGTCCTTTGTTTGTTGTCTACCTGCAGAATTTCAAGTGCAATTTTAGTTTTTTAAGGCTGTTGTCTAAATGTTTTTAGAAGGTAAGTGTGAAGTAGCTGTAGTAGAAAGAGAGGTATTTACCAAGGTATGTTCATGAAAGCATTTTATGGATGGAAGACACTTTTCCAGTAAGAGGGACACATAGAATTATTCACTGGAAAGGATGATGTAGCTTTTTATTTTGCTGCATGTGAAGAAAGACTAGTGCAAGTGTAGAAATAGTGAGATGAAGAAAGTAGATGAAAGGATAAGGCAAGTATTTTGTACCAAAGAAGGCGCTTATGAGTAAAGAGACGCTAAGTTAGCTAATTGGCTATTAGCATTAATAGAAAAATTCATTTTGCACCAAAAATTTCAACAGAAACAGATCATGGGAGGCATTTTGTTCAAAGGTGGTCCTGGGAAGATATTATAGACACACCTAATGTGTATCGTATCATACTGCATTTCTGTATTGCATTGTATTGTCAACTGGATTCAGTGATCAAATTATACTATGTTAGTATTTTTATGTTATTGCGCTTCTGTTTTTGATTCTCCAAAATATTATTATTGATTTACCTTACAGAAGAACGTTGTGCGTATAATCAACGATCTTTCCTGGTCTCTACAGGTTTTTAGTGCAGACATGCAGTGCTAATGCTAATGCCTAGCATTTGCATAAACAGACGATCAATCACAACTACTGCAGTTTCATCAGGGTCATTTGATGTGTGTCAGAAATCTCAAAAGCCGCCTCACAGATCTGACCCAATATTTGGTGTCACGATATTCACTATCAACCTTATTTGTCTTAATACTTTAAGACGAAGTTGAGCATCCACCCAAATGTGCCATTGCTAACCATAGTGCCATCGTAACAGAGATTAAGAGAGGCGGCCATTGCGAATCAAATTCAAACATGCTTTCAGCCAAACTGGAAATACCTGGTGCATATTAGTCAAAATTCAGCATAGAGGAAAACTTGACTGGATATTGTTTATTGACAGTACTGAAATGGTAGTATTATGTTATTTATGCATTATTTTATTATAATTAATTACTTTTGTTGGTCAATGCCATAATCTTTTTTGGGGGTTTGGTATCAGTTTGAGAAACAAGGACTGCCAAGGTATTTTTTGTTCAGTGCCTTTGCTATCTTTTATGATTTCTGTTTAATTTTTTGATAATAAAATTATTACAATTGCATTTTTATACTCTATTTATTAGTGGTGAAGCCATTTCATTTAACAGCACTCATACAAAGTGTGCAAACAAACACTGAAAGACAACTGGAAGAGCAAAATAACAGAGAGATGGTGCATTGCGGTCACGTGGTTGTATTGTAAAGCTTTGGTTGTGTATTCAGCTGCTTTGGTTGTTGTTAAGTGGAGATATCTCGCTAACCAGCAGTGTTTTGTACCACAAAACCAAATTTGTGTAAAACCAACTCAATAAACGAATCATTTCAAAGGAGGTGTCTGTGTCTGTGTCTACTTTATTTGACTGCACTAATGGTTTATTCTTGCGTGCATAAGTCTAATATTTCTCTAATAAGTCTAATATTTCTCAGTTAGTAGACCTCAGATCTTTCAGTGAACCGTTTGGATTAATTGAGTAGTGAGGGTAATGAGTAATGAGGGTGAGTAAATGATGACAGAATACTAATTCTTGGGTGAACTATCTCTAAGCAGGCCAAAGATTTTACACAAGCCCAGAGTACAGAAAGGTGCGCATGAACAAGAGACAAGATCTGAAGGGAGAAATATATAAAGGAGAGGCTGCTGTCTTTGCCAGCTTTAATTTGATCCAGAGCTGCTCTCCAGGGCCCACAGAAACAGAACAAGAGAGTGTTTCAGCCGCGTGCCAGAGAGAAAGAAATATAGCAGACCTGCTGCACAAACCAGACCGACCCAAATACATTTGTGCTGCTACAGTCCTTGATTTTAGTCCTTAGGTGTGTCTCAATCCGCTGTCTAATTCAGTTGTACAATTCCAAGGGAGTCCCATTGTCAAAATTGCCAAAAAATAAAAAATAAACTCCCAGAATGCACTTTTTGGCATTAGCTGCTCACTACATTCACTTGCTGGAGATGTCAACGTGTCTTCTTAAATCTGCTTAAATCTTATAAAGTGATAATGTAGCTTGACAAAAGCATTCGTTTTCTAAACTACAATCACTAACAATTATATGCATTTAGCTTCCACAATGTAAGCAAAACCTGACCGACACGGGATAGATCGGTACTTTTGTGATCAGCAGGTGGCCTGTACGACCTGGCTTTCACTCTGAACTTGTTCTTTGAAGCAGGAATACTGATCCAGGAACTGTGAGAGATTATGACTGATTGTTATTGCTAAAAGGACCACACACAGAAAGACGAGTCATCTCACGCGCGCTAATCAATTCAAGATACTTCTGAGCACATAGAGAAGTCCTGATCGCACTCGCACTCACACATATTCAGACTTACTGTAGTCCACAACAGAAGAACAAACACATCTGCTTTCTCCTTTCCTCTCCCCCTCCCCACAGATCAACCTCTCACTCACTTTCTCTCTCTGTAGTGGTTTGAGAAAGTTCCAGACATTCCTGAAAGGATTCCGCTCGGCAGCAGCCAGTCAGCAATGAATTCCAGAATAGCAGGACAACGGCTAAAAATAGAGACGAGGAGGATTTGATGAAAGTAAGAAAGAAGTCTTACAAAAAAGTACTCTGGCGGTACCATGGTACGAAATGATTTAATGATGACGATGAGTATTCATATAAAGAGAAAAGCACCAAGTACCAAGTAAAAAAAGCAAGTTACTCTTTTTTACAAAAATAGTACCATGGTAAAAACATGGTGGTAACAAGAAGTATACAGTACTATTGTACTTTGAAATATACCATGATACTGAAAATAATACCACATACAATGGTATTTACATGGTATTCTATGGTAGGCTACCATGTCCAAAAAACATATGATACTTTTTAATACCTTTATGTAAGTGTAATATTAGGTGATTACCATTCACATGGTACTTTTAAGAATAACACGGTACTACCATGGTACATGGTAGCACCATGGTACTTTTTGTCAGTATAATACTGAATGATTATCATTTATACCAAGGTATTACCTGTTACTCCAAGGTAAATGAACTTATACCATGGTATTGCTATAGTACATGTCCAAAAAACATAGTATTACCATGGTACCATGTCAAACAAATTTTCCCTTATAAAAATACTGTGACAGTACCATGGTATCAGATAGTAATTCTATAGTACTTTAAAATGTATCATGGTACGAAAAGTAATACCATGTTCTATGGTATTTAGATTGCACTAAGAATTAGAACATGTCCATGTCCAAAAAAAAACATGGTAATACAATGGGACTGCTTGTTAGTTTCATGTAACTGCAATACTGAATGATTGTCATGTTTAGATACCACATTTTTTACATGGTACTCCAAGGTAATTCAACGTATATGTCCACAAAACATAGTATCGCCATGGCATCATGTACAAAAAGTACTGTGATGGCACAATGATGGTATCAGATGGTAATGCTATGGTACTTAAAGGGGTCATATGATGCGATTTCAATTTTTCCTTTCTCTTTGGAGTGTTACAAGCTCTTGGTGCATAAAGAAGATCTGTAAAGTTGCAAACACTAAAGTCTCAAAACCAAAGAGATATTCTTTATAAAAGTTAAGAGTTAACCACGCCTACCTAAAACGGCTCGTTCTAACACACCCCCACATACCTACGTCACTATGTGGGAAGATTTGCATAACACCGCCCAAATGTTCACGCAAAGAAAAAAGGCGTAACTTTTATTCTCACTGTAGTATTGTTGACGCTGCAGCCATGTCCTGAAGACGCTGTGTGCTTCGTTGTGAAAGCGAAACTACTTTGTCTGGCCTTCCAAAAGGGGACGATATCTGCTTCGTCATGCCTAGAGCTGATCCATGCTGGTCGCTGAGGAAATACATCAACTTAGTGCTGTGGATCACCGGAGTCCAGCCCAGGGTCGTCACATGTGGTTGCCGC
>NW_015641041.1:1729040-1729605 GCF_001515625.1 Sinocyclocheilus rhinocerous | reverse complement strand
AACGCACTGGATAGCTGGCTAATCAGAGCACACCTCGCTTTTCAGACCGATTAGTTTTGTAAAAATCGACGCGTTTCAAAAAGGCGGGGCATAGAGGAGAAACAATAATGTACAGTATGTGGAAAATAATGTGTTTTTTTAACTTTAAACCCCATAAACACATTTCATTACACCAAATACACAAAATAATGTTCTTTTTAGCAGCATCATATGACCCCTTTAAATATAATTCATGTACCATGGTTTTTATATGGTATGGTTCTTTCAAGAATACCATAGTGCATGACCAAAATATCATGGTGGTATCATGGCACTAAATTATCATGATATTACCCTCTGATACATTCAACAAACCACAGCACTTCTACAGTATCTTTATTGTACACTCTAAAAAATGCTGGGTTAAATACAACCCAGTGCTGGGTAAAATAGGGACAAACCCAGCAATTGGGTTGTTTTGGCCCAGCAGTTGGGTTACTACCCAGAAGGTTGGGTTAAACATTTAACCCCACCGCTGGGTCAAAACAACCCAATTGCTGGGTTTGTCCCTATTTTACCCAGCACT
>NW_015641041.1:1702013-1728979 GCF_001515625.1 Sinocyclocheilus rhinocerous | reverse complement strand
GGTTAAACATTTAACCCCACCACTGGGTCAAAACAACCCAATTGCTGGGTTTGTCCCTATTTTACCCAGCACTGGGTTGTATTTAACCCAGCATTTATTAGAGTGTAAATTCCAGCATGTGCCTGACTGGCTGTGATTCAGTTTCTGAGCTCCTGCTGTATTTTAACCAGCGCTGTAAATGCTCAGTGAGAAGTATCACACCACCAAAATATTTACAGGAAGACATCTCTATCCAAGGATAAACTCCCGTCCATCAACCCAAAAGCTCTTTCCTCTGAAGTTCTGCACCTCCTGGGACAGATCTTCTGTGGATGTTGGTTGGCTTTTGTGCAAGCCTTCATTTCCTCCAGCCGACCGTTTGCGCTCCATCTTTTGATATCCTACTTAAAGCTGCAGGAAACACTCACTGATGCATAAAGTGTCTCAGTGGCGGAGGAAGAAAGAGTTTTTGGAAGATCTGCCCTCTTTTTAAGAAGGAATGGAAACAGTTTTAAAGCAAACACTTGGGGTTGCAGCTGTGTTTTATTTGACAGTCAGTGATTCAGTACGAAGACAGATAGGCCTCAAAAATGGCTGTGCAGATCCAACAAACTGATTCACAGATTTCTTCACAAATGTATGAATCAGTTCGACCAAATGATTAAAAAGAACATTGTTTTCTTTTAAAGAAAAAGTAAGAGTCTACAACCATGATTAGACCAAAACCTTATTCACACCTGTTTAGTGCTGTTTACTTGTGATTACTTGAGACAAATATTAATACCATGTGGTCATAAATACACCTTCTGAAAAAAAAAAACATGAAGTAGATCATCTTCTCTTTTCTTCTGATTGCATCTCCTAGCTTCTCAGATTTTTCCAGGGCAGTTTTCTGTGATTAAAGGGTTACTCCACCCCAAAATGAAAATTTTGTCATTAATCACTTACCCCCATGTCGTTCCAAACCCGTAAAAGCTTTGTTCGTCTTCGGAACACAATTTAAGATATTTTGGATGAAAACCGGGAGGCTTGTGACTGTTCCATTGACTGCCAAGTAAATAACACTGTCAAGGCCCAGAAAAGTATGAAAGACATTGTCAGAATAGTCCATCTGCCATCAGTGGTTCAATCTGAATTTCATGAAGCGACGAGAATACTTTTTGTACGCAAAGAAAACAAAAATAACGACTTTATTCAAGGAGACCGTAGCACCATTTTGGAGAGTGTCCAATGAACGCAAACTGCGTATGCTGTTCTGTGTCAGCCGCACCACACGGATACGTTGTTTTCGTTCAAATCAAAGCGTAAATAAACATAGAAAACGTGTGGTCCGGCTGACACAGACAAGTAGAACAGTATACGCAGTTTACGTTCAGTGGATACTCTCCAAAATGGCGCTACGGTAACGCGGAGGAAACGAATTGTTGAATAAAGTTATTATTTTTGTTTTCTTTGTGTACAAAAAGTATTCTCGTCACTTCATGAAACTCAGATTGAACCACTGATGGCAGATGGTTCAATTTTCATTTTGGGGTGGAGTAAACCTTTAAAGCTTCTTTTATTCCTCTTTCCATTCCTCTCGCTTTCTCTTATTCAGCCTCCTTCAAATAAACTTTAAGGTCTGAATCTGAGAGAGGAAAAGCGTTTATGCTGAGAGCAGTTTGGAAAGGGCTGTGAGTGGAATCTTTGAGATTTTATTTGTGGGAAAGCGCTAAGGAAACTGCTGATGGATTCTACATGCTGTAGATTTAAAGCCGAAGCTGAGAGCGTTTGGCATGTGAAGTCTCTAGTTAACCTTCATTCAGGCGGGATTACAAGCATTGCCTGATTTCAGCCCAGCCCATGATAAACGGGGAAATAGAGAGAGTTAGCCATAGGAAAATAAGATGTGTGACTGATTCGTCCTGTAAAAAGTGTAGGATTCGATTCTTTAAGAGCTCACTAAAGCCTCTGACACTAAGAACCGGACTGAGGCGGTTATACGTGTCCCATACATCTCTCTTTTCATCCCTCGTTTATCATCTAAGCCAACAAAAATTAAGAACGTTTTAAGAAAGTTTTGCTAACATTTCAATTAAGCTTCAAAAATGTTATTTCGAAACTTTCGCTCAACATTCAAAACAAATGTTTTTAAATGTTTTTTTTTTTTAAAGTTAAGGAAACAACTTTCTCCACCTACACAGTCTTATCTGCAGAAAAGCCATTTCAGAGATGGAAAAATATATTATTTTTGACTATTTTTATTCCATATTGTCTTTAACAAGGATCTAGATCCTATTTAGAATTGTTGTATAATCACTAACAAGGCAAATGTTTTTTGCAGTTTGACCAAGCTGTTCAAACCATAGACTGTAAAAAAAGATGGACGCCGCGTCTCCTATTCCTTCCACTATAGAAAAGTGAAGCCAAAGTATCTCAGTATGGCCGCTGCCATCTTGAGTAAATGACATCATTTGGAACCAGAGTCTGCGCAGTAGAGATTTGTTTGGAGCCAGAGTCTGCGCAGTAGTGTCGTGAGGTGGAGCCGCGGTATCAAACTCCCGCTTGACCCAATCAACCATAACAACACATCATTGTCATTGTCATTATCATTGAAATGTGCAATGATAATGAAGAACGCCGGAGACAGCGCCATCTGGCTACATGGAGGAAGCATGACAGGCTTATGCACCAATCAGACAGAGGGAGAAGAGGAGAGAATAGAAAAAGAGATGGATTCAAGGACACTCAGCTGAAAGCCAGTAGAGTTTTGTCTTCATGGTGGTCGCTACCTGTCACAGTTAAAGGTTTATGATGCCAGATCTGGCCCTTGTGGTTCACAGTTCTCGTAAAAAATCTGTAAGGTCACCTCTCTAAAAACACACATGAGGTTCCATAAGTTTACAAAACACATGCATGCATAAACTTCTAATCTAACACATATTTATGACATTCAAGAGTGTTTGCATCTAACATAGTTTAATAAATTGCTACTGTTTAAGCACTGAGCTTGGGTCAGTAATTTTACATTTTAATAGACAACATTCTGAAAGGATGGAAGCCAATTTTTATTCTATGAAATACTGTAATTTATACAACAGTAATAGACTTTTTCTGCAAGTTACATTGTTATGCCAGTAGGAGGCGACAAGTGACTGTGTCTTTATGAGTGAACCATTTAATCATTCTCTCAAATGATTCGTTCAGAAACCAAACTAATGAATGACCATTTTAATGAGAGAATCATTGAATCGTTCATGCAACCGATTCATTCAACAATAACAAATCATTGAAGGAATGAAACAATCGACCATCTTTGTGGTGAATCATTAAATCATTCATTGAACAGACTGGTTAAGCAACACCAATTTGAAACAAGTGACCGTCTTAATGAATCACTGAATCGTTCATTCATAAAGCCGATCACTTGAATCGTTCCTGCATGAGTTGCCCTGCATCCCAATGTTCATACTATCCATCCTAAATAATATGTGAGATTAGAATAAGTGTGTCCCAAAGCATAGTATGTAGTAGTAGTTACATAGTAGTACTACATAGAAGTAATGTAGTAGTTACATAGTATGTCTGTAACAAGATTATTGACAGGCCAGTTTACAGTGACAGTGTGCACCAAAAGAGTACATACTTTAAGGGCGTAGTATAAGTAGGCACGGACACAGCACTGGTATTGTTGAAAGAATCGGTTGAATGAACGATTCAGTGATTCTATCATTTATCTGAGGAGTGTCTTAATAATAGAATCACTGGACCATTCATTCAACCAATTCGTACAACAACACCGATTCATTCAGGGAAGTGACCGTCTTTATGAATGAATCATTGAATCATTCATTCAGCCGATTAGTTCAACACTGGTTCATTAAGAAATGCCATCACTCATGTGTGGCTTGGAAATGCAGATACTTGATTCAGATTTTATTTTATTTTGAACTAGTGCAGAGCAAAAATGAACAAAACAACTGGCAAAATTGTGTCAAAAATGTAAGTTACTCATTATTAACGTTTTGTTTATGGAACTGTTGTTAACAAGGAATGTCACTCACTCAAGATCATTTCCGAATATCATAGACGGAGTGGGATCATTTGACTTGGGGAACCTAGCAAACTATTTTCCTCTAGTCTGAGCGTGTGAGAACAGCTATTTTGGGAGGGAAAGTTTAAGATACCATCTTCCTTAGCTGTCTGAAGGGAGGAAAACTCCTGATATCAAAGCTAAATTGGCCTCTCTGAAATATCCCTTTATGACGGATTGCCGTCTGGCCCCTTTTCCTCTTAAAAGGGAGGGATTTTACTCTTTACTTTTCTGTAAAACAGCAAGTGAAATGTTGCCGGGAAAACAAATGAAGAGATATTCCTTTGAAAAGCAGTCCCTCTCTCAGCGGTCTGACCCCCCGTCGCTCCTGCAGCTGATGAAAGATTCCCTCCTCCTTCCCCTGCTTCCATCGCACGCAACTCACGGGAAAACCTGAGGGGTGGAGAACAGGGTCGGGAAGACAGATAGAAGGGGGGAGTGAGACAAAAGAGGACAGGAGCTCTTTTCAAGATATATATATAAACAAACGGCCACTTTAAATCATAGGTTATTAGTGATATATATAAATTAATACAATCATAGGCCTGTTAGACATATAATGGCTAGTAAATTTTCTCAATTGATTGAAAAGTTATTTCTGAACCCTGTTTATTTCTATAGCTGGAGACTTGTAGAGGTTCAAACGCTGGTTCTCCACAGACGGACTGAATGAAGGTGTGGATCTCCGCCAGCTCTGCTTCTCAGTTGATTTATGCTGGTCTCTATCAAAACATGAGTGCTGAGAGCTTTTGGGCTTGTCTTTGCGAGCACCTGCAGGCTGCTTTCTGCCTCTTTAAGTCTTTGAGCAGTTAAATGTTTAAGAATTTTAGTCATGAAAACATCAAAGCTGGTAATGAAGGGCTTCTCGCTCTCCAAACAGCCATCAATCGCACGGTAATCATAATCCTGCAAGTGTGCTGAGCGGCAGAGATTAACACACTGCCTTACATTCTTTACAGCTGACTTCACCTCAGACTTTACCTTACAAAACAAAATCACATCTCCGTGGCTCTCTCTCAGTGTCCTGATCTCAGTCTGAGAGGTCATAAGGTCACAATTACACCCCCAAAAAATTGTTGTACTTGTTAGAGTATCAAATAATTAGCTTAGCAACATGCCAGTGGTTAACGTTTCAGATCACTCAGTACCAACAATATCAAAGATAGTATCATATATCACTGTACCATGGTACAACCACATAACCTTTTTCAAAAGGTTTTAGCTAATCTAATCTATCCATTTTTCTGCATTGATTTTCTTTTTCCTGCATCCATCCTTCTGTGATCACGTTGACTTTTAGTGTCCTATTAAATGCTTTTAGTGGGACACTGATGTGTGTTTAAGGATTGGCAAAGGAGTTAAATAAACTCCTCACCAGAAATGTTTCAGATGCTGCCATTGGAAAGCAGGTTCTGGCATCCTGGATGAGCTCACATGAGCAAAGGGCCGATTCACATCATAAATAGCAGGCAGAACCTCCTGCAGACATTTGACCAAATAGAACTTAATTTAATATGTGGAGAGTGCCATTTTTTAAGCTTGTAGGTGGCAAGTGTGAATGTGTTTAGTGAATTGAATTCACTGTACATCCTCAGAAATAAAAATATTAATGTTCCATGTCAGGTAAAAAAAAAATGTCTTCTTGAATGTGTGTCCTGAGACTATATTATGATGCTTTTTCTGCAAAGCATTCACTGTAACCACTGTCTTGCTGCAACAACTGCAAGAACATCATCTGCTGACCTTTAAACACAGCTATTGCAACTGTGGTTCTCGTACAGGTTGCCTCTGTCCCATTTACTTGGTACATGTTTACATGAATACAGGGTGTGGTTTAAAGGAAACATGTAGCCTAAGTGTTGCAAGGTACAGTAGTTATGCCCCTCTTTTTTGATTTTTCTGATATTCTTATTTTAATATCACCGTTTTCTCACAACAACTTGTACTTACATTACAGATATAATATAATGTCACACTATTCTGTATTCAAGATTGGAGGCAAACAAAATCTTTGCAGAAATGGGGTTTATAAGATTGTGTCTGGGAAAGGCTGTTGTTTTTATTATGATAAAAATGATAATGATGATGCATAGGTTTCTATTATGATTCCTTTTTCCTAATAGATATAAAAAAATAAATAAATTGAATAGGTCACAAAAAGGAAGGAAATATTATGAAGAAATATAGTAAATAGTTCCTTTTTTTGTGAATTATGTCTTTGAAACTAAACTTCCAATATCATCATAGTTTTATAATAGCTGTTAGGTAACAAGTGAACACAATAAAACAGTGCTTTACCCTTTACGTTTTATTCAGGTTTTATCTCTACACCTTATTTCAGTGAAAAATAATATTTCAGCTTCTTTGCCATCCACAAAGAAGAAAACAGAAAGTATACCCGGTACGGTAACGCCCACTGAAAAGCCCCGGAGTGATGAGACTGTGTGTAGTCTACAGTACTCCATATGTGGGATACACTCTAAAAAATGCTGGGTTAAATACAACCCAGTGCTGGGTAAAATATGGGCAAACCCAGCAATTGGGTTGTTTTGACCCAGCAGTTGGGTTAAATGTTTAACCCAACCTTCTGGGTAGTAACCCAACCACTGGGTCAAAACAACCCAATTGCTGGGGTTGTCCATATTTTACCCAGCACTGGGTTGTATTTAACCCAGCATTTTTTAGAGTGTAGACTCATCAGAACTTCACTCAGAGGACGACTCTTCACAAAAGGTTTGTTTGTGAATATGTTTTCACCAACCATTTTTTCCAGTTATATCCATTTTCAGATCAAAATTGTCAGATAAAAATATAAAGTAACTATAAATTACACTAAAAAATGCTGGGTTAAAAAGGTACAAACCCAGCTATTGGGTTGTTTTGACCCAGCGGTTGGGTTGTTTTGAGTCAAAAGGTGAGAAAGGTTGTAATAAAAAGCTTTTTCTTTTTTTCTGTCACTGCTAGAGGTTATAAATAGGACCTGAAGATTGTCACATGATGTAACGCAGATCTCCTTAATTTGCAAAAAATAACTTTTTTTTAGATAACAATGGACTTTACTGTCATTAAGTTGGCTATAGCTCACACCAGTGATGAATTCGTACATGTATTGAAATCTTCAGGTGATGATTTCAACATCTCAATGCTTTAGAGAGGAGACCTTATTCTGGTAAACAGTTTTTCCATGCTGGAATTTACTGTGGAGGAAATTAAGTCATTCAGTTTACATCTACAGGTAGAGATCTTTCGCTTGATTTATTATATACACCTGCTCATTCTTATGACTTTCCAATAATAGTAAAGTTGGGAATCGTGTTGATCAAAATGTGCTACAAATGAAAACTTTCATACATTTTCTTTGTCTACTCTAGCTCTGCTCATTCTGTTCGTTCTCTTAGTCAATTTCACGAGGTGCTTTCTGATCTTTTTTAAACATTACTTTTAAACATACACTATTTAATGATTTTCCTTTACTGTCTTTATCAACTTTTTTACTGTCTGTAAAAACATTTATTTTAATTAACAATTTATAATAAGTCTTTAGACCTAAGTAATTTAGACTTAATGGTTTAAAAGATCCTTAGTCAAATCTGTCCAAACCTTTGACGTGTACTGTGCTGTATATAAAACAATTCAGAACACTTCCCATTCATGCATGGAAGTTTTTACACTAAAATACACACACACACACACACACACACACACACACACATACTCTTTGTGGTGTTTTGCTTTCCAAAAAAGCCACACCCCTATCTATTGCATGGCAACTGGGTTCTTGTTGGTGTTTTTAATCCCTGTAAATTGCTGCAATTCAGCGAATGAATATCTTATGCAAATATCTTTAGTTATTTTTGTTCATATTTTCTAAATAAACATATGACTGAAAAAGTGGGATAAATAGCAATTAAACAGTATATAAATATATAATTAAACAGCATATAAATAGTAATTAAAATAGTCATTTAAAATAAAAATGTAGGTCCTAAATATATTTGGCACTATATGCACTGTATTTAAAAGCTTTGCACAGAATAACCATTTATATGTTACTTTGTGTTTTTCAGCCCCTCCAGCCCAAACCCAAATATCACCATCAAGTTCTAGCTGCTCAAGTTCAAACTGCCCAAGTTGTCTATTATTGTCATATCAACACGGGCTTGTGGACAAAATAAGTATGAAAAAATTCATCTCAGGCCAGCTCTTCCACGTTTATCGGTTGAAGAATGGCCCCCCTGAAGATGTCTCTCAGAAAATTTCTGAGGCAATGGATGACAATCAAAACTATCATCTCTTAACAAATAACTGTTTGCATTTTGCACTTAAGAGTTCTGGGGGTAGGCAAATACATTTTTGTTACTTTCATAAGCGAGTATGTCCTTGATCTCGGAAAAAGTATTAAATGCAGTTGTTTCTTCTGTGCAGTTTTCACCAGGGCCCATGCCAGAAAGGTATGCTGCAATATTTCTTCATTTAACATTTAATGTTTTACTTTAGCTTATCTTATTTCTTATTATTTCTATAGTCAAAATTCTAATAATAATATATAATATATTTATAAAATATATATAAAACAATTGATTTATGATCTCTTTTGCAGCCCGCCAAAGGATACAGGTGACAACATTTTCCGTCATTTCTGTGTTGGATAAAATGTATTTAAACTCATTTTAACTTTATTATTGTGTTACAGAATTTTCTGATTGATTTGTTTTTCTCCCGGAATTTAGATGTGGAAATCAGTATGGAAGAACTCTACTCTTTTTGGTGAATTACCAGGAAAGAAAATGAAATGAAAATACTTTTATTTTGATTGTTTTGATCTCAAAAGATTTTAGAATGCGAAAAGTAATTATATAGAGCTTATGCTTGATTAAATTGAATTTAATTGAATAAAAATATTTAAATATAAGAGATTTAAGAGTGACCGTTTGTTTTGAAAACGTTCAAACATTTCATCCTAATAAGTATGCATATGGACCAGCATATATTTCAGTGTTGCCCAGGTGCTGTTGAGTTAAATGTCTGTTTTAGATTTTGATGTAATTGAATTAGATTTGATGTCATGGGAACACAAATGTAAATGAACCTACAACCTAACCATTGTTAGTGCCATTCTACAGGAAAACGGTAAAATATTCTCAGACAAGCTCATCTAGGACATCTTATGACAAAGACAGAACTGCTTATCACTCCAGCCAGTCCAATAATCAACAGTGTGACTTTGCAACTCAAGATTGTGCTGTATTTTTGAGTGAAATTGAATACTGAACAAGAAAAAAATACAGGGCGGGGCTTGATTTTGCTTGATTTGAGCTCACAGCAGACTGTGTTGTCTTGTTCAAAGCTGAGCCAACTCATTATATTTTGATTCCAGATTATGAGATCAATTTTTTAAAAATAAATAATGTGCATTGTTCACAATAACAAACATACATTAAGAACGTGAGTAGGATCAATTTAGTTTTTATCTTATGTTTTAACCAGTGATCATGGTGGTGATATATTTCACTTCAAAGGTGTTTTATTTTTGGCTTCACCTGTCTTTTTTATTACATATTAATTTGAGATGAAAAAAAAAATCTAACAATTAGTCTATAGTTAGATTAGTTTGACTTATAATTGAATAAATAGTGAAGAAAGATGAAAAATAAGTCAAGGTGTTGTTCTCTTTCTCACTATCTGGATGGAGAACATCAGCTTGTGGCAACACCCTCTGAAAACCAAGATGATGATGATGTTATATACAGTGCTTTACAGATTGTGAGTATTAAACACTAAATATTTCCTTTACCTTTTTTCATCTGCATGATGTTACAGGTCTCTGGTAGGTGAGATTTTCTCTAAAATAATACAAGAGTATTAAAAAAAGACTCAATAAAATAAAAATCAGCACCTTTATAAGGCATCCTTATGAGGAACAACGTGTTTGTCTTCATAACAGGCACCCACAAAGAGTTTAAAAGAAAAGAAAGTGATCCTTCTGATTCTGATATTGAAAGATTAAAAACATATTCTAAGAACTGAAGGACGTAAAAATGTTGTATAATAACTGCTTAATGTTGAAAAAAATAATGTTGGCTTTACACTTGCAAATGTTTTAGTGTCTCAAATCAAATCAATTATAAGCAGATATACAATGTGGTTCAAAAGATCACTAGTGCAATGCATAACGTTTCTTTTTCAATATCCTATAAAGCTTTCTGATATGTAATCATGTCTTCTCGATTGGACTTCCAAATTTTCATGCATTTTTACACAGTACCGAATTAAAAAATTATGATCAATTATACAGTTATAGCAACAGGTTAGCAGGTCACATTTTGGGCTTTATGGCACAAACGCTCATTCTGAGTGAGTCCAGCAGGAAGGAAATTTAAGCCTTTAATGGGTTTTAAATGGGTCTAATGGAGATTAATTGGTTGTGTGTGTGATGAGGTGTACCTTTAGACTACTCTTGATGAAATGTTCTGGTACAGAGTCAAACACCTTGACTGTAATTCTGCCCTGTCAAGCAGTGGTAAGTAATGAGAAGCTTGAAAATAATTTTAAAACCTGACTGGATGAGCCATGTTAAGAGCCACTGTACAAATACAAAATAGGGGAAACACACACACACACACATTTCAATTCAAAAGCACATTTATTTTTGCTGTACACTAAATGTCTTTGACGGGAGGGGCACCAAAATCTGCTGAACTAATGAAACTGATTTGTGTTTCTCTGAGTCATTCTTGTTAACAGCGCAGATGTTAGATGCTCCTACTGTCCAATCCATCATGCAATCACTCACCACCACCAGACCTTCTCATAGAACACATTCATTCACACGCAAGTCCACCCACACACAGACCCTCATTTGGTTTCACTTTTTTGATTGCAACCAGGAATGAGTGGCACGTCCACAGACACACCCGGCGAGACGCTTCAAGCCGCAGCTCGCAGGTCCTTTTATCTCAAGTGTGTGTGTGTGTGTGTGTGTGTGTTTTATATCTCCTCTCCTCTTCACCGCATCAGTGGTATTCATTGCATCCAGACACGGTCGGATTGGATCCTACCCAACCCGATGCCCCAGGAAGAGCAAAGAAAGACCAAATAGCAGCAGATTCCTGGAGTTCACATTGGTGCATCTCTGCCAGGAGATACTTTATCACTTCATAGAGATCTGACTAAAGTTTTGCTTTGTAGTGAGTCCTCTTTGCTTTCAGGTTCACGTACAGTATGTTGGCCCCAAAGGGAAAGTGTTTCATTTCCAGGTTTGCATTATTCCCGAATGTTTCCAGGGGGCAGAATCAGAGAAAATGGCTGCAGAATTCCGCAAATGTGCCAAATGGGACGTCCACATCAGAGATTTTAACCCTTCGGGCGGTGCGGTTCAGAAAAGCATGGATTTCCATACTCTGCGAGACCGCCTGGTTATTTCCGCAGTTCTCCTCATGGGAATTGTGTGGAGAATTTTTATTCTTTTGTTTTGGCTGGAATTTCAAAGCACAAACATGTGGTAGTCATTCCAGCACGGGCTCGGAAGTTCACTGTCCTAATAACGGGCAGTTAAGACAAACAAACCCCTAGAGTAATGAAAGAAACCAGCCGTCCACTTAAACTGGGGCCAAGATTCATTTCCCAGTCAGGACGGAGAATTAGTGGAGCTGACAGCCATCAGTGGTGAGTCTGAACAGGAATATGAAAGATAAATTTGAAGGAAAAACAATACGAGTATAAAAGTATATTTCCTTTGAAGAAGAAAAACGTGGCAAAATGCCCCCAAAATAAAAGTATCTAACATTGCTTACATTGTTGTCACTTGACTTAAAAACTCGACTTGTTTTATTCTGTGAGTGCTATACTAAGCTATACTGTTAACAGTTAATCAACATTTTAAAAATATTTTTGTGAAAAAAAGTCTGAAAGATGAGTTTCCAAACCATTAGCGTTCAAACTAAATAATGACGTTTCCACAGCGACCCCCTCGTTTTCCATTACTTTTCCAATACTTATTTTTTATTGGCAATATTTATTATAATTAAAAAATATTTTGTCAGTCAAGTGAAAATTTTTTAAGCCCCTGTCATCTTGCTCTATAGCTTCCTTTGTTGGTAAAGGTATTGCGCATGCGCATTGTTACTCAAGCACAGCGTTTCACCACCTGCCCCGTTTGAACAGACAGTGCCACGGCAAAAGAAATATTTTACCGAGTTTTGAGCCTACGGTCTTGAATGTGATCGGATAAAGAGACAGTTTACCGCAAAACAAAGGTAAGAAATCATGTGTATCTGTGCAAATAGGCCTAGTAGCCGTCTTGCCGATATTAGAAACATTCAACGCGATTACTGTAGTGTAGTCCGAAGTATGAATAAATGACTCTTATGAGCCGATTCTTTTAGTGAATCAAAACATACCGCACAATCAGATTAGCTCGATTTATGAACAAATGACTCGTATCATGAGCCGATTCTTGTCAATGACACAATTTACATCGCGACTAGTCTAATCCGATTCACGAATAAATGACTGTTATGAACAGGTTATTTTTAGTGATTTAAAATATACCGTACAACTAGTTTAGTCCGATTCGTGAACAAATGACTCGTATGAGCCGGTTCTTGTCAATGACTCAAAAACACACTGCGTGACTAGTGTAATTGGATTCAAGAACAAAATTCTTTTTAGTTTATCAAAAACCCACGCAACCCGTCCGATTCACGAACTAATGACTGGTATGAGCCGGTTTTTGACAATGAATTAAAAACACCTCACAACTAGCTAGATCTTTTATGGAATGATTCAAAAAGAGTCACAAGCTATATAAGTTTTCATGACTAAACAATTTCAGTGTATTACTACGAGTAGAAGTAGAACTCAAAGAACTAGGCCTAATGTCCTTTTTATTTATATAAAATGAATAATAATTCACATTACAAATCCACTGTTTCAAAGGGCTGTGAGTCAACAATTCGGATCATTACGAAGGACCAGATGATTTGAGTAGTGTGCGCAGTATGCCATTTTGAACATACCCCAATCCATCATAATGCATATATGTGAGAGAATAATATTTACACAGAACATAAGGATTTTTCTTAACAAGAATGCTTTTGTGAGAGGATATAGAGACATCAGTCCAGCTACAGGAGGCCAAAGACAATGAGTGAACTGATATGCTTACATGCAAAAACGGATTGCTCTGGGATGTTTTGAAGCCTGTCATTAACAGCTGTATGCCATGATCATGCTTCCAGATGGAGACATTTGGCATCAGATCAGCTCTAAAGAGAGAAAGACAGACAAAAACACACTCTCAAGATCCACACACTTACATACATACGAAAATCGCTTAGTTACGACAAGGTTGTCCAAACCCTAAAGTTATTCTCTCTCAGCAGTGGTCTCCAACTCCGCCATTAAAATTCCTCGAGCCGCTTCGGAGCAGTTCCTCTTCCACAGTGACCACGAGTAGCCCCACTTTCTCTAGCTGTGACGTCAAGGGAAGTGGGACAGAGGATTTCTGGGTAAAGGGAGAGGTGCCTGAACCACCGTGGTATTTACACGCTCACACGTCCAGCTCTTGTCTCGCACACACATGAGAAGATGTCCACAAAACACAGCCCTGTGTGTGTTTCAGTTGGAAGAACTGAGTTTGGATTTTGAAGTCGGAGTTCTGGTCCGAGTCTCTGGTTCATGATTCTTTTTGGAGTGTCTCTAAACACAAAGTTTAACATGTTCTTGCAGTCTCATGTGCTCTTGGGAGACGCTGCAGGGACACACCACAGAGTTTCTGAATTACTCTAGCCCTCTGTCTTTGTTTTGACATTAAGGAAATAGTTCATCCAAAAAATGAAAGTTATGAAATCATTTACTCACACTCATGTTGTTCCAAAGTTGTGTGTCTTTGTTTTGTTTGTGGAGCACAAAAGGAGTTTTGAAGAATATTTACAGTTCTTTTCCATAAGACTGTCAACTCCAAAAAGTATAGTCCATATATACTATATACTCAAAATATTTATTGTGGATACTTCTATTCAGTAAGGACGGATTAAAATGATCAAAAGTGACTGTAAAGACATTTATAAAATTACAAAAGATTTCTATTTCAAATAATTGCTGCTTTTTTAAATTTTCTAATAATCAAAAAATCCTGAAAATATAAACGTATCACAGTTCCCACAAAAATATTAAACTAAACTAAACATTGATAATAATAAGAGATTTCTTGAGAAGCAAATCCGCAAATCAGAATGATTTCTGAAGGATCATGTGACACTGAAGACTGAAGTAATGGCTGCTGAAAATTCAGCTTTGCATCACAGAAAAAAATTTCATTTTAAAATATATTCAAATAGAAAGCAGTTATTTTAAACTGTAAAAATATTTCACAATATTACAGTTTTTACTGTATTTTTGATCAAATAAATACCAATAAGACACCAATAAGACTCTTTTTTTATTTATTTCAAAAACATAAAAAAATCTTACAGACCCCAAACTTTTGAATGGTATGCATTATATATATATAAATATATGTGAATTTTAAGTTATTATTCACTGAAAATCATGCCTGTATCCCTTATTCTCTCTTCCATATATTCAAATTTATGCATGGACATGAGTTGCAGATGTTTTGAAATGATATCAAATGCTATTGGTTCTCTTGGTCTAGATGCAAATGAGATTTGATTTATGGTGGATAAGGACTTACGTTTCACTATTTTCATAATTTCAAGGTAGTGTAAAGCTTCAGACCTTCTCAGAATTGAAAGATATGGCGTAGGTTTATGGTACTTTTTTTTAGCTTGACAACACCTGGTTGCTATATTTCATTGTATAGACAAAAGTAGTCTCGACGGTCCTTCCCCAGAACCCTAAAACACACAAGATACGGGGCGATGGTGATGGATTTCCACAACATAAAGAGATGGAAATTTTGGCAGTCTTGAGCAATCAGTTAAAGTCTCTTCTTATCTGTGCTTCACCGTCCAGACTGCGAATGTCAGTCAGCCACTTTAAAGTCAAATCAATGCCTGGAGCCAAGTTAGTGAACTACAGCCTCAACCACAGTGTTTCAAACACACTAATGGACGCTCATTCATTTGTCTGATGCCAAATCGTCAAGTACATCCTTTGGTACAGTCTGTTTCTCCATTGTTAATTTTGCTTTAACGTTTGGCACATTCTTGGCAAGACTCATTCTCAAAGATAAATGTTTCATACACTATGGCTGCATCCCAATTTGCATACTTCTGCTATGGGCTACGATATATTTTGCTAGTTTGCATGATGTAGCAACTAAAAAAAATGAAAAGGGGAAAAATAAAAATTAAAAAGGGAACTGACACAAAGTTATATTTATATATAATTATAATGGTCACACTTTATTTTAAGGTCCAATTATCGGCATTAACAAACCATTAACTACGACTTTTGCCTCAATAAACTCCTAATTTGCTGCATATTAATAGTAAGGTAGTTAAGTTTAGGTATTGGGTAGGATTAGGGATTTAGAATATGGTCATGCAGAATATGTGCTTTATAAACTGCCAGTATGTTAATAATAGGCATGCTAATAAGCAACTAGTTAATAGTGAGAACTGGTCCCTGTACTTAAGTGTTACCATTATTATAATATTTTATATATTAATAAATTTACTGTATAATATGTACATATGTATGTATATATCAAATGTAATATTTCGCATGTTTTCTGTCTGCTTCTTGACACCACATACAGGACTGTAGTTTGTATACAAATTTTTTTAAAATATATATTAATGTATATGACAAATGGCTGCAATATAACAAAGAGTGAAAAATTTAAGGGGGTCTGAATACTTTCCGTACCCACTATATACATATACACAAACACACACATTTTCCATCTGCTTTTTGTCATCACAGGACTTTATTCAGTTTGAAGCTTCATTGAGTTTTTCTCATAAATACATTGTCCTCATCCATATGCATGCAGTTTTTCCCCGTGTCGACTATGAATTCTCCTCCTTCGATTGACTGGGGATTTCTTTTTAAAAAGCCTCTGGAGGGAGGGTTCGCCGGTTTCCCGAATTTGAAACATTTGAAGTATCCGAGGTTCTTGGACTGAATGTGGTCTGGTTTAAAGGAATCGCCGGTTGGCTCATGCCTTTCAGTTTCTAATGACTCACAGATGGGCTCTGCTGGACCCCATTGGGCCACTCAAACTGGGACACCCTACGACCCATTAGCTTCTCGATCTCATTGTGTAATTTACTCAGACTGGTGAACAAAGCCTATTATGTCCTCTAATACAGAACATTGTATTGGATGGCTATAATCTCAAACTAATTTTGGTTATGTTTGAAACGTAATACCAGCCGCCGCCTTACTATTTTTTATCTAAAATAATAGTATGTGAAACAATACGTATTACAGTGATAAACATTTGAATACAAGTTTCTCATATGATCTCATTTTAATTCTGTGAGTTGCATCCAGTTTCAAATTTTTTATTAATTGTAGACATGTCTTAATCTGTCAGATCACATATTTTTCTTTAAGATTAGATGTAAAATCACAGCTGATATTGTGGTTTATACATTTATTTTTTTTATTACTGTTTGAATGAAATACAAAACAATGTCGTTCATATATCATACTGTAAATCAAAGGTGAAGTCAAGTGCATTGCATTGCACTTTGAGATACAGTATCCAGCAAAATATGCATGTACTACTTCTGCATATAACAATATGGAAGAAATAGTAATAATAAAATGTGTGTAGAATGTTGTATTCCACAATGCAATGCACTTAGCTTGACCTTTTGTTTCTTGTGTCATGGATGAACCAGAAGTAGTATCACTTGTGCTTTTTAATGTCTCATTATCTGATTAGATGGTGAAATGCTAACACTTTTTTTTTTACACAAAATCAATTTATAAATGAAAAATAGCCAGAAATGACTCTGAATAAAATGTGTTACATGAAGTCAAACAGTAGGGTCATGTGACGACAGTGTTACCATTTGAAACCGTATCAATTTTGAGATAATTCCTACTCTTTCACTTACTATTTTTTAAAGATAGTTGTATTCAGTATTCATTAAGTAGTTGGTTAGTATTCAATTCAAAACAATGCATTGTTTTTAGAGATTCAAGCTCTAGCTAGTTAGTCCAGTTAGCCCCTGCTGGTAGATGCTGAAATTACACAATGTTTCTCCATTGACAGATCCAACTAATAAAGTCCTTCAGGCTTATTCGAACTACATTGTACTGTGTATGTGTGATGGAGCAGGGTTGAAGCAAAACTCTGCAGGGCTCCGGCCTTCCACGAATTGAGTTTGACACCCCTGCCCTATCTTTCGTAATTTGGAGACGCTAAAAGTTTTCGGCTGCAATGCAATTAATGTAAACACAACAGCGTTCAACGGCTTCTTGCGACTTGACAAGCGACTGTAGTCGAGAGACATATTGGTTGTCAGAAGACACTTTATCATCATAAAGTACGTGAAACAGCAGACATTATTCGTGGTGTGTAGCGGTTTAAATGGCAAACATGTTTTAAAGCTACCATTAGCATCATTAATGGATGGTCATAAATAGTTTTTGTAATGTCACGCTAAGATCAAACAATCCCTGAGCGGGTATAAAACAAATTGGTGCTGTTGATTCAAAATAACAATCTGAAATCACTAGAGCTTTTATTGCTTGTAAATCTGTGATTGTGACGTGAACTGACTGCACTTACAGACGGCTCCTGTTTCACTAATGAGATGAGACTCCATCTCTATTATGGACTAAAAGTTATTTTTGACTGTGTGTGGAATTGAATATTAGCTTTAAAAAAAAGTAGTTTATTGCTCATATGTTTCTATTTTATAGCTCGCAAGACTTCAGTCGTGATTTATTTACAGTATCAATTTTATCTCAAATGTTTCTCCTTAAATTCCTTAGAATAATTGAAAACTTTTAAATGAGAGAATGTTCCTATATAGTAAAATTACTATGAAATGAATGTGGATAGCAGCTCAGATCATTTGGTTGAACTTGTCTTTTGGTTGTGATTGTGATTGCAGACTTGCAATTTTGAACCTATTATTTAATTCATTTTTGGATAAAAAAATCTGAGAAGCGGAATACTTCAATTGGCTGTCCTTATAATCTCATTGGTGTCTAGGAGTTAATTGAGATATTCCATTTGTGATTCCATTCTTTACAATGGGTGCCATGTAGGCCTAGTTTTAAAAAATAATATGCAAAAGACTATTTACAGTATGCAATGATGGATATTTCAAATTGTAGAATGCTACATTGTCAAATGACCTCATTATTTTAGGGATATTTAATACATAAAAATGACAAAATGTCATATATGTCATATGGTACTTTTTTGAGTTTGGCAGTATAATTCACCAATTTTGATGTGTAGAAAAGAGCAGCTAGGACATTCTGTGTAACATCTTTTTATGTGTTTTACAGAAAAAAAATGAGGTTGGACAGACATGCAGGTGAGTACATAATGAGAAAATTGTTGTATTTGGGTGATCTGCTCCTTTAATTCAACATATGTCTTTTATTTTTAATCTTGGACATTTTTAATCTTAAAAAATTGTTTGAAAAAAAAGTATTTTTTATAATGTATATTATATTTTCTTTCTTTTTTATTGAGAATTTGTTGTTGTTTTTTTTGCACCATGATTTTAGTTTATATTCTCTAAATCCATTTTAGATTTACATCTGCCTCTTCATTTTAATTTACTGCTTATTTTACTACTACTTTTCTACTTGTGCAATATCATAATTTTTTTGTGTTGTTACTGTAACTGTATTACTTAATTTTTTTATAGCAATAAAACATTAAATTAAATAAAATGCCTTTCTGGCAGATCGATCAAACAATGGGTCTTCAAGGACGTCTTGATGTGTTGATCCAGGTGTACTGTAAGTGATTTGCATGCCGTTTTAAAATGCTTTAATGCATCACATGTTCTGTTGAATCATCACCAGGTGTGTTTTACTCTAGTTTGCGTGTTTCTCTGCAGGTGTTGCGGTGGAATTCACATCTCCGTCTTCACTCTCATTTATGAGACCCCCATAAATCCAAGCGTGTTTATCATTTCCATCCAATCAGGAGACACATTTATGAACAGGTAAGAACAGGGCAGAAACTCCTCACAGGTGTACAGTCAGAAAGAGGGCAAAGGGTCGAGGGAGGAAACGCAGAATCAGGACCACATGTAGACGCAGTCATCACGGCGGATCAAAGCCCGCCAAACTCACAGTCAAGATCAAAAGGGGCCGGGTTACGCTCGCGTGAGCCCTACAGGGGTTGAGGTGGACTGGACCGCATTAGACATCTGAGCCGAGAGGCTCCATAACTAACAAGAAAGCAAAATAGAGGAACGGGGCGATTCAGTTAGACAGTGGTACCACCAAAAGACTTTAGTTAGACTAAAGGAATAGTTCACCCATGAATGGAAAATGTTCATCATTTACACACCCCTATGTTGTTCCAATCCTGTACGACTGAATTAAAAACACAAGGAAATGTTCCAGCAGAATATATGAGCTGTACTGTGCCATACAACTAAAATGCATGGTGATTTATACTACAAAGCTCCAAAAAAAGCACCATAAAAGTAGTCCAAACATCTCATAGACTATACTCAAAGTCATCTGAAGCCATATGATGGTTTTACAAGAGGAACTGACCAATAATTAAGTTGCTATTCACTGATAATCTTTCACTTTGCTGTAGCCCTCAGATATCATATGCATTGGTCTTTAGGGTCATTGCTTTTAAACCTGGTGCAGCGTGCTGAAAGGCACCATTTATAATTGAACATACTGTAAGTGCAAATGAGTTGTTGAGGATTTGTATTAACTAAAGCTTACATTTTAGCCTGTTCCTCTTACAAAACAATCATATGGAGTAATTTTGTGTTATGTGCATGGTCTTTTTTTTGGAGCTTGGAAGTATAAATCACCTTCAGAAAGAGCAAAGTGCAAGGCATCTTATTCCTAATGAATATATTTGTCTTATTTTCCAGATTAACTTTTTATGCTCTAAAAAAAGGAAAAAGATCTGCCAGTGCAGTAAGACAAACTATACTTGCATATACTTGCATCAAATCTTGCTTCTCAAGTACATCTATCTTGTTGGACTGAAAACAAGGCAAAAAAACCCGACTAAAAGTCAATGACTAGTCTTGTTTTTCTTGCATTTTTGGTTGGACTATTACTTTAATTGAATGCAAATAAACACGAGGCTGTGAGGGATGGAAGTACAGTTCATTCAATTTGTTGTAAAAAGTTTTTCACCCTGAACATTTGTGGAAATAAATCTTTTCAATGTCTTTCAGGTACCAAACAGTTTCCTCACAGACTTTGCTTCAGAATTAAATATGGCACCCTCTAACTAACATCTATTAAACTGCTGCACTATGTGCATGAGTGAACAACAGTAGAAGCGTGATTTCTGTGATTTTATTACGACTTCACACCTCACAAACCACAGATTCACACGCAGGAATGTGCTCAGGTGGGCTGGAATTCAAGAATCAACACTTCACGTTCTAGAAATAACATCCGTGAACAAAAGAAAACCAAACCACAGTAACCCGAGAGGCCTGTTATTGGAGACGCAAAACTTCAACAAGTCAAAACCATCAAGTACAACAACAAGAACACCCTTTAAATATTTATTATCTTGAGTTCTCTTGTTTAGATGGAGGCCTAATTAAATTTAAAAGGTCTATTTTCCCATCACAAAATGAAGTAGACAGCTGTAATTACCACACTGTTTCTCTGTACACACCTCGTAAATGTTGTTTCGCACTGCTGGTTCTTTTTGTTTGTATTATTTGTGGTTGGTCTTTTATAAAGTGATGATTAGATTGTTTGGAATACTCAAGCATGAGCTTAACGATATATGGATGACTTTTCACGTTGGATGTTTTAAATGAATTAAAACTTGCACGTTTGCCATAAATCAGTTGAATACCCGTGGAAGGTTTAAACAGAACAGGCAGTGTGCTGTAGTCTAGGACAAAACGAGACTTTGTGTAGCCTTTTTTTGCAAAGAAAGTGCCAGAGCTGTAATGCAGTCCAGACGCTCTCTTTTTATTTCTTCTCCTCCCTCTGTCCTGCGTCGTTACTGACCAGCTTCAAACTTCTCCATTTCTAACAACAATAAATGGCTGCCACTCAGACGGTCCTGATCTTCCATTCCAGCCCACCCAAAATCTCAGACCTGGCTGTGAACTTGACCCTGACAGCGCGGCAGAGTCTTCCCCAGACCCATGCTGAGATTGAGGTGCTGTTGTTTGACGTGGTTGTGTAAGTGAGATATTTAGACCTCGCTCTCTAGAGAGAATGAGGTACAGATGGGTGACAGAAATGAGGTGAAGTGTGTTTATTCATACGTGCATGTGTTAGTGGGAACATTTTTGCCATTTTGTCACATGCACTGCTGGAAAATTCAACTAGAAACTACTTCTTGTGATACATTGTGGTTTATATGGTTTCTAGCTGCTCATTTATAGCATTAGTTAGTCCAAACTGGTCTTGATGATTGATCAGCTTGACTACCAGCTGGTTGACCTGGTAGACCACCTTGGACCAGCAACAAACCAGATTAAGAAAAAAACATTTTCAAGGTCTATCAACCATTTTGACCTTTGTAACAGATATAATTTCAGGCAGATATGTTCTATGCCGGTGATATATGGTCATTAGCTAATCCAGATTTGTCAAGAGAGGGATCATCGGTAGGACTCCACCTAGTAGACCATCTTAGTCAAGTTGGTTAGAACTTATAGACCACCTTGGACTAGCAACAAACCAGTTACTATGTTCTAAAAACCAGTTTGACCACTGTTTAGACTGTTTTTTCCCACCTAGTTTCAATTATAAGGCAAAGATCCAAGCTGGTCTAGATGATTGATCAACTGGTCTCAAAGCTGAGGGATTTGGTTTCACCCTGCAGATTATCTTAGATAAACAGACTTGGTGGACTATCTTGGACTACTTACCAACCAGCTTGACCAGCTAAAACTGGTATGGCCTGGTTTGCTCATTTCTAAGGCAAAGATCTGCTGGAAAACCATGTGATGTTTGAAGGACAGTGTGTTTAGCTGTTGTCTCCACTAAATGATGGAGAAGAAAAAAATGTTCAACCAAAACAAACTGACGTGTCGGACAAAGAAATTGTAAAACACGTTTCAGAGACAAGTTTGTTCTTACGCTTGTCAAACTGTACCTGTTCTCCAAAGAACAGTAGAAGAACTTTGTGTCTGGAATGCAGGGAAGCATTTCTCTCCCTCTTTCCTCTCCCAGGGACGGAGTTTGATCTAAAATTAGGTTTATTTAAGGGTTTGAGATCTTGGCCAAAAGTGCTCTGACATTAATTCGAAACAGCTCAGCCCAGGTGGGGGGGGGGGTGAAGAGGGGCCCGCGGTCTGTAAATAAAAGCCAGTCCATTTTTATCATCTTGGCCTTTTGGAGAGTCTTAGATTGACATTCCTCCCTGCTTGAGCCTGATGCTCCTGCCTGACATCATTAAAGAGGAATGCACTCTCTACGTTCTCTGTTTCAGTCCCTCCATTTCATGTTTTAATTCCCCTCTTTCCCGAATGCCAATCTAGCTGTGCTTTCATCATGTGAGCAAGGAAGTTCAGACATGAGGTGAGTATGAACACCCCCATTCATCGGGACCGAAGCCTGGCACACACTCAGGAAGCTCAGGCTGTTTTTTGGATCTGTGGTACCTGCAGACGCTGTAACTGTCAAGATTTTCACTGACCTACTTTCTGCCAGTGGTGAATATGAGTTATTAGAGGCGCCCGGGGGGCTGAATTTTTCCCTGGACGTATGCAGGGCTCGCCTTTCCCCTCTCGTGCTCAGCACCGCCTTTGTCTCTGCAGAGAATTATATAAATCAGCTAACGGCTGTGAGGGAAGAATGAAGCTCTGTAGAGTTTCGGAGGGGGTGTGGAGCAGAGCTGCTGAATCCAGTGGTTTCAGTGTCTGTGGATTAATATCTTCCTGCTGATAGGGGAGCCATGCTTTATTTGAACGTTCAGATCCTTCTCAAGTCCACTACAAATAGATGAGTTCTTCAAGAGCACATTTAGGGATGGTGTTGGACACAGATAAAGCATTGTGCTGGACAAACAAGGACTTTAAGGGGTAGTTCATCCTAAAACTAACGTTCTGTCATCATTTATTCACCTTATGTCATTCCAAATCCATTTGACTTTCTTTCTTCCACAGAACACAAAAAACAGACATTAGGTAGAATGTTCACACTGCTCTTTTCCAAATAATGAAAGTGAATGGGACCAATTTTTTAAGACGACTTTTTTTGTCATATAACTTCAGTCTAGACATGCTTAGACCTGAACCTACATAGTGTATGGTGAGTCATTTACATGAAGTAAATATTGACCCACTCACTAGTTAACTACTTTTCTGGGTGACTAGTAAACTTGAACTTGTACACAAAGTACCAGATAAGCTCAGTAATGACGACTCGGTTCCACATACGGAACTCGTAGTATAAAAGTAGATGAGCCCTTCTGATCTCCTGCAGTTCTTCCCAATAAAACACATCAGAATTGCATAACCTTTTCACACTGGTGTGTAGCTCCTCGCTTATTGTCTTTCCAGTGCATGATACATCATGGGAACAGCCTCTAGAGATTGTAAGATCTGCAAAACAGACTCGTCCACATGTACGTGCAATGACATAAACTCGGCCTGTGCAGCATTTAGTGAGGGAGGACAGACATTCACAAAAAGGTGTTTGTCCTCATGGGGGATTAGGATGCTTTTATTGTATTTTACAAAGGAGGCTTAAAGAGAGCAACCGGACATGCCCAGGCATGCAGTGAGTGTTCATTACATGTTTTCAGCATGTAAACCTCTATTACTTAAGAGGGGTCGCATACATTCTTACAGAGTGATTCACATGTTCTGGGACATTACAACACAAGAGCATTAGCAGCCTCTTAAAACATCTTAAGGTGAACCCACATGTAGACCTGCAGCTGTGGATGGAGGATGTTCGTTTTGGAACAGGTGTGGATGCACAAGACACCAGAGGGCATGTTCCCATAGTGACCAATGAGTAGTCAAAATAATGATAGGAAATGAGATGTGTGATCACTGGCAGAATAGAACACCAAATCACGTAACTCTTTACACATGCACGCACACTTGTTGATGATTTCTTGGCAGTACATTAACTGCTACTTGTGTTTGCTTCATCTTATTCTCAGAAGTACACACTCAACCATTCAAAACAAAAATACAGCAAAACAGAAGTGTTAAGTAGTCTTTTTGCAGACACCTTTATCCAAATCATCTTATTCTATATTATATTCAACTCAGAAAGTCTGAGTTTTCAACTTCCCATTTGGAAAAGTACAACCATTGGAAAGTAGATTTCCAACTTTGAAACCTGGAACGCCAATTCCGCAGGTGTATGTCATTGACTTGGAAATCTGGAACTCCTTCAATTCCGCAGATCTATGACATCACATGCACATGGCAGCCTCCATTAAAATGTACCCTGCTAAAGTTCATACTTGCATGATATCTGTTCAACAAATGTTTGCAGAGAATTGTGTGTAAAACAAAGTAAGTTTCTAGCATTGCATATTGTTATTTATCCTCCACAAGTTGGAGTTCTTTCTTGGCTCAAAGGTAGAGGTAGCACTGTTTTTTTTTTTTTTGGTCTTCCTGGCACCTGGCAATGGAACAGAGATATCAAGTAGGAATATCCTGTATCTGACATTGAATGCATTATTAGAGCAGCAGTTCCCCTGGAGCAGTCTGGGGTTAAGTGTCTTTTTCAAGGCACAACTGTGTTCAAACCAGCAACTTTGAGCCTTAGCTGCTAAACCACTCCATGAGTGTCACCTGAAAGCATTGTTTACATTAACTCTGCATTTTCAAAGTGATTTTCCTGTTTTGTAAGATTTGGAGTGACTGAATCAACCCTCTGACTTCAAATCAAACTTTACCCAAGGTGCATCATAAAAATCTCACAGACATCTGCGTCTGATGGAACGCAAAACCACCCAACAATCACACCACAGTTATACGGGAGCCAATCTCCTGAGGGCATTTGGGTTTGTCTGCCCCGTTTCCAGTACAGCAGTGTCAGATGCATGTTGAAAGCAGTGGCATGCGGTTTCTGTGCTGTCCCAGTCGTAGCTTTGAAATACCAGCCCCACCGCAGGCTATTTTAGGGCCAGCCACAATCATGCTCGCTCGCTGCCCAGATACTGTCGTTCTCCTGGGGCCCGTGTCTCAGCGCTGGTCCTCTTTGTATCCCCGAAATTGCAAAGTGGTGAGCCAATGGCATCATGAGTGTCCATCAGCGGGCTTTGGCACAGTGCAGACTCTAGAGGGTCCACGTGTTGAAGGATCCGGAGGTCGAGGCATATCCTCATGGAGGTTCTCCAGGTGAAGAAAGGACTAATTCTTTCTATTCTGAAAGTCTTAAATACTACTTTAGACAGTTCTCTGGAATACCTACCCTCTCATTCAGCTTAACTAGTCATTTATGACTTGCAGTACACTTATTACAGGCACAGCCCTCCTGGAATGACCTGGGGTCAAGTGTCTTGCCCAGGATGACTTATGGATTGTCCCTTGTGAACTCAAACCAACAACTAGATTTTTGTAGAACTTTATTCATAGTTTGTTTCTACTCACCTAGTTCATAGCAATAATCCAGTAAGGTAAATCTTATGGACTAAACGATCCAATTCTTTGGTGTACCTTGTCTCCTGTCAATGTAAGCTGTTGTTATGTGATCCATTTAAACACATATTGCTCTTCCTCCCTCTTTCTGCTGGTCGCACTGGTCCATCGAGACGAGCGCCATTGTGGCACCTCTGATCTTACATAAGCTTCCAATCTCTTCATGCATCAGCTCTGAACAAAAGGCAGATCCTCTCCATGTTTTCAATTTTCCACCCTCATCCTTTGATTGGCTGCAAGTCAAGCTTGAGGAGAGCAGACAAGTAGGAAAACTGTTTATGAGGGTCGAAAACAGAGATACTGGATTCTGGTAAATATGGCATTTACACACACATTCACAGGTGTCTTTAGAGCGTCATTGCTTTGAGATTTCACTTTGTCTTGATATATCCAAAAAGTAGCCAATGTCAGTCAAAGAGATGGAGAAAAGGCATTGTGAGGGAGAGAGGGAAGGAGAGAGAGTGAGAGACAGTAATCAATACAGGACTTAAAATAGAATAATTAGAGAAGCTATGTGTACTGACTGTTCCTCTGCCCGTGCTGACCATAAGTACCGTTTTCTGTTTGTTACTTTCTTTGTCTACTTTTATGTTTGGAAGATGTTGAGGCTAAATGAGGGAAATCTTCCTTTTCAGAGTAGGAAATTATACACAATATTGAACTCATTAGGGTTTTGTGGGTTGTTGCCAGGGTGTTGTTATCAACAAGGTATTTGCAATGGTATAATGAGTGGTTGCTAAGTTCACTAAGCAGTCACTAGGTATTTCTGGGTAGATGCTAGGGTTGTTTTGAGTTGTTCATAGGATATTGCTAGGATGTTCTGGGTGGTTGCTAGGGTGCTCCTAATTATTGCTAAGGTGTTCTGGGTGGTTGCTAGAGTGTTCCTGGGCCGCTTCTATGGCATTTTGGGTGGTTTCTAGTAGGGGTGCAACGGTTCTCGGTAAAAAATCGAACCGTACCGTTCTCCACACACGGTTTGGCATGCACTAGGACCGCGGTTCAACTTAAATCTGACAATGCATCTGTAATATGGTTTGTTTCTGTTGATGGATACAAATTCTGGCTTCCCAATATATTACAACAAAAGCGATGAGAGAGAAAAAAAAACAATACGTGGACAAACCAGTCACTCTTTGTTCAATGCGAGTGCTGTATGCTGGAATAACTGTCATTTATGC